>NC_043991.1:24558369-24828369 GCF_902150065.1 Myripristis murdjan
ACAAAGTGTGCATGTTAAGCATACACACACACACACACACACACACACAGCACCATGCAGACTGACTTCTCCAAGGGTCGGGTCAGAAAACTCCCTGCAGTCCGCTGAGACCTGAGGGGTTGTGGCTTCACTAAGTAGATATGTGCTGCTCTGACACTGTTGAGAAACATCACATTCAGTCCTTGTTGCTGGACTCAGGATGATGACTGGAAAAGTATGGCATGAAATATCAGTCTAATGTATTAAGCTGAATGTTTGAAAGTATTTTTAATCTAAACAAATATACTACAAAGGCAATAAGAGAATAAGAGGACTATTTTATTCATATCTGGCTACACACAAGCCCGTGCTGTGTCTGGGCAGGGCCGCAGTTTCTCATTGGCTGTGACTCGTTTCAGGTGTGCCCTCATGTCTATATAAAGATGACTTTACTTTTCTCCAAAGTTTTTTTACCTCGTACCTCACCCTCCCAAACTGGGGTAATGAGTCAAGCAGGTATAAATAAGTATACCTGCTTTCACCTGCGTAGGCTCCTTGGCTGACAGCCACTACTATAGCAACAACAACAACAAGCCAGGCAAGCCTTTGGACTTCCTGGGAGATCCTCAGGAATGCAGGCTCAAGTCTGGGCCAATGTTTGTTGCCGGGGCAACAGGAGGCCAAGCAGAGGGAAGCCCCTTATCTGCTGACGTTGTCGTTCAACTGTTGTCACGGTGCAAAGGTAGCGATGAAAAAAAAGAGAAGGAAAACACACACACACACACCTTAAGGTTGGGCCATACAGGCTATGTGCGTCACCATGGAGATACTCCACTGTTTGGGTGGAGCATGCACTTCACACGGTATGAATGGTTGTAAAGGAGCGAGGGGAAAAAAGAGACGAGGGCGTCCCTTGGCCTTGAGTCAGAACTGGTAGACTTGCACTTTCAAGCAGGCACTCCAAAGACGTGGATTCATGAATGAGCTTCCGACCATAAGCTTGTTTATCTTTGTGAAAGACAAGGGAGGGTTAGATTTAAAACCTCACTAAGAATGTGGAATGTGATTGCGACACAACTCTCTCTCTGCAGTACTGTCAGTGCGCGCATTGTTTAGTGCTTAGTGAATCTCATGACGACTTCAGATTAAGGCTATGTTTTCAGATGGGGATTTGGTGTGTGTGAGGCAGTGAGATGAATTTCAGCAGAACTGGGCCTGCAAGAAACACATTTCAGAATACATTTTGCATGATATAACAGAGGAATTTATAATTAATCGGATAGAGTTAGAATTTTATGAGACATCAGGCTTTAATGTATTGTTCTATACACCGCCTGAGTGTTACATCATTTTATTCACCTGTTATTTTCCTTAGCTGAGTCAATATCATTATAGGGTACCATTTGGTGTCCCGGGCAGAAATCACTCACTTTTCATGAAAAATTTGCAAAATAACAAAACTCTGAGGGTTTATTATAAATGGCCAAACATTTAAACACACATTGGTACAGGGATACATCTTTAAAAGGGTGTTTTTCATATTTAAAAAAAATGTTCTATGATTAGATGCATGTGATTTTGCCATGTCCCAAACTCCTCTCTACTAACTTCACTGAGTGAAATAAGTAGATAAATGATATACAATGTACAAACCTTTTACATGCTCTTGTTGCTCTCATCAAGTACTTGAATAAAATGAGTCAATTGGATCATTTATGGTCTAATTTCATAATAATAATAAACGTTTCGCATGTGTCCCTATATTTGCTGTCCACCCCGTCATTAGGTGGTTACTGCCACTAAAAGAAACCACCTGCTGTAATCAGTGACATCACTACCACTGCTTTGTCTTTTACAAATGGAGTGAAGAATAGCTCCTGCAGAGAGAGTACATATCAACATTTATATTTTGACATTTTCATCATTTTATGATTGAACTTGAATGTGTTCAATCTTAATGTGTCCACCCTGTCATTGCAAAAAATGAATCTATATAAATGCTTTTCAGAAATTCAAAATATGTTTGTTAAAGTATACAGAGTCACCTTCCTAACGGATACATGTTGCTAGCTAATGGCCCAACATGTGCTCATTAAATGCAAACTTCAGCCAAAAACGTCCACCCTGTCATTGTCCACCCCGTCATCAAGTCTAGTTTTATAACAGTTTATAAGTTTTTCAGTGTTTTTTTGTGATAGGCCTACATTTAGGGACCAACATGTTTTTGTTTTGTTTATATTAATCTTGTTTTTTTTCGTCTAGTTGAAGGTTTTATTTATTTATTTTTGCTGTTGTTGAGTGTCATTTCCAAATGTAGCCTACCTGTGCACAATTCAAAATACAGTAGGTGAAAAAAGTCATGTTTTGACAAAAAACATTTGTTGACAAAACCGTAACATTGTTTCCTTTAAATATATATGAGGCACTTCACTATTGTCCACCCTGTCATGCCAAGGTCCACCCCGTCATGTCATTGTCCACCCCGTCGTGTTCATGTTTTACGTGAATAAATTATTATTTTCACAAGTTATCAAAACCTTTTGTGTGATTTTGCTCTGAAGAGATTAGGGCCAAACAGTATTATTTCAAAGTTTGACCAGATACCTTTATTTATAGAGTTTATTCAGAAAAGAAAGTACAACTTTCACAGATTTTACATATACAAACATATTTTCCCATAATTTCTGTATTTTTGAGAGATGTTTTCCACAAACTAAATTATATTCCTGAATGAGGGACCAAATACCTTTCTGAAAATGTACATTTTGTAATCAATATATGATTAGAACATATTTACTCTATTTAGAAATTGTCCCATGACAGGGTGGACACATTTTGCAATTCGCTATGCTTGCAGTCAATTTCTAAAAGGTGCAGGAGCTTGACCAACATGCATTTCTAACAGCTTAAGGCCTACTTTATACAATGGATATGGAGTTCAGTGGAAAATCTCATCTTTTTTTGTGTGACATTGGGAAGTCTCAATGGCACTCTATACTGATATTGACTCAGCTATCTACACTCATATATATATTTGGACTTGTATAGACAATAAACATCATTATGAGCACTGTGGAGTAAAACATTGCTTTATCTAAAGATACAACAAAGGCATGAGGGCTGAAAGCTATGTGCTGGATTTCCATTGTGATTAAAAAGAATAGATGTCTTTAATCACAAAGCATTGCTGAAAACCATGTATCATGTTTGGTGTTTTGGTGACTTTCCTTTTTTTTTTTTTTTTTTTTTTTTTTTTCTCAATTTGAGGATTTACTCTATCCTCCATGGGTTCAGAAAGTTCAGCAGCACTTGAGTTGATCAAAGTTTTTTGTAACTAATTAGATAAACTGAAAAGTGTGCAGTCATCAAGCTAAAAACAAAGACTGTTTTTCTTTGCCTCTGAAAAGCTGGCACTTTGGAGATATGTGGTTGTCACTGGACAGCAGCAATGGCCTGCTTACAATGAATCTGGATAGTTCAGCGCTGGTACTTCCTTAACCCAGTGTCGTGGACTTGGTTTTCAGCCTGGGCAAGGAGAGAGGTGTTTCTGGGATGCACTGCTGGGTTTTGTCGGAGACTCTTTCTGACAGCATGACCTGATGTTTTCTATGCTCCTCATTAGTACGGCAGTTTTAGCAGTTGACAGCAGAGCTCTGTGGAGTCTCTGGTGATACCAGCTCTGATAGCATTGGAAAATTTTGCAAACTTTTCACATTTTTTTTTTTTTTTTTTTTTTTGTTTGGCTAAGGAGACCAGGAGCAGCTGCAGGGATCAGTTGTGGAAAACAATATTATAGAGCTGCAGCCTTCTCAGAAATAATGGAAGTGGATCCATCTTGCAGAGCGTGCATCACTGGTACAAGCAGCTATAGATTCCTTGTATATGTTGCAGTGTACCACAAGCCTGTTTTTCCTCCATCTTTTTTTTTTTTTTTTTTTTTTTTACAGCTGCTCTACATGATCTATTAAGCTTGCAAACAGAAGTGTCTAGACCTGGTGATGTACCACGTAGCTTCTTTTTTATGTCTAAATGTAAATGGTGCCAACTGTGAGTGCAATAGCTACATTACTGCTAAAAGCACAGGCCAGTTCATCTAGTTTCCCAGATTTGAAGGATAAGAGAACTTTGCAGTTGAATGTAAAACATTATTAAAAGCAAATCCCTGTCTGTGACTAATTAAGGTTAAAACAAAATTAAATATTCTTAGTAATGGTTAGAGATAGTAATATCAGGCATCAGAATCTGTTGTAATAATAAATGTAATAAGATCTGCTTGATCTGCTGTGCTTTACCTCCTCCCCTTCAATTTTGTCTGAGTAAGTTAGAATAAGCCACCCATTTCAATACAACCATGCCTTGAACAGAAAGCTAAAATTCAAATTATTCTCAGAAATAATATCACTATCTGAGGAATTCTTATGTGTTAGTGATCTAACATTAAATAATCCCAGTCGTTACTGTGGCTGAGAGGAGCTTACACACAGAACTGACTGAGGTGGAACTGTTACTATGTTTGACCTATTTACAGTCAGTCAATACAGTGGGTTTACAGCGTGTGTACACTAGTCAGTAGTGTGCCTAGCTGTAATCCTGACCCAGATGGTAAATTTGTAACCTCCTGGCAGATGAAAGGGGCAAAAGGGAGTCTTAAAGCGTCTGTGCCCTGCAATGAGGTCATGATATGAGCCAATAAAGGGACAATGACCCCGGTGGCATCAGCTTGTTGCTCTCATGTCTAGGAGGCTGTTGATAAGGCGGGACCTTGAGGCTTAAGGCTGGTTTGAGTGACTGGAGCAACTCTTAGTGTCAGCCACTAAGATCTCATCAGGTTCCTGTGGTTTTCACTTGAAGGTGCTGCTATCCTGCCTCATCGCAGCAATGAGAGCCAGAGGTGGGAAGTAACAAAGTAGAAATACTTCGTTACTGTACTTAAGTAGATTTTTCAGGTATCTGTACTTTACTTGAGTATTTAATTTTCTGCCGACTTTTTACTTTTACTCCCTACATTTGAACACAAATATCTGTACTTTCTACTCCTTACATTGTCAAAACAGTCTCGTTACTTCTCTCTCCCTCTCTCTCTCTTTTTGGTGTGGGCGGGCAGGCTCGTTACCACCAAGAAAAAAATTACAACACCTGCACCGGCACCGTACGAGAACAAAAGGCAGAGAAACTTTCCAGGCTACAGCAGCGCACTGACATAGATTGTGTAACAAAGCGAAGAGTTGCCACTCTGCTGTATTTTCACTGGCTAACAGCAGCACACTGGCTTAGCTTGTCTATTCAGAGAAGAGGTATCACTTCGGCTTATTTTTCATTCTATGTTATCACATGCATACTCCTGCTCATTCATTGGTAGCTGAATTGTTAGGTCTGTTTGATAAGTAATTTACATTTTTAAAACAAATAATAATTTAACATATTTTTAAATGGACATTTTATTGGAGTCAACATCTACTCCTTCAAGATAATTTATTATGTTCTACAACTCATAAACATACACCAACACTACATACTGAGTGTTTGAGCAGCATATCTCCTCTGTGCTACAAAAGATCCGTGGTAAAAATTATTAACATTAATGCTGAAGCCCTCCCCCACAGTTTCAAAAAATCCTGGAGGAAACCCTGCACAGAGAGGGAAAGGGAGAGAGGGCGCGGGGCGTGAGAGCAGTTAAGATAAAGAAAACCATATAGAGAAATCTGGAGACACGGAGGAAGACAGTTGCCAGGGAAGATAACATTAGCCGACGACAAAACAGAATAGGAGAAGCAAGAAAAAATCTGTTAAAAGTCATATATGTTAAGTATATTAAGTATTGAGAGTACCAAAGCTGTTATCAAGGTACTCATTCAAGACCTCTGGTCAGTTCAGTCTTGATTATTGTGTGAAACTGGGCTTGCAGCAAAACTAGAATGTTGCGTGATTTTCATTCTCTCTGTACCAGCACTTTGCAGGTTGTTAATAAAAGAGGAAATGTTCCTGTTTTGTGTGCCCTAAACTTTTTTTCGTCAAAAAGTTATCAAAAAGGTATATGTATCATTAATGGTAAAAAAAAAAAAAAAATTTAAAAAAATCATTTTTACTTTTTACTTTTGTACTTAAGTACATTTCAGAGCCTGTACTTTCTTACTTTTACTTGAGTAAAGAAGTTGAATTGGTACTTCTACTTTTACCAGAGTCTTTTCTCACACAAGTATCTTTACTTCTACTTAAGTACAGAATGTCAGTACTTTTGCCACCTCTGATGAGAGCAGGTTGGAGCAGGAGGTGGGAGAAGAGTTTTCAGTGATGGCAAAGATGCTGTGGGTGGTCTGAGTCTTCATCTTGCCTCTGATGTCCCTCGTCCTTCAAACTCTCATTAGACAAGGGGGTGGGGGGGTGGGGGGGAGGTGGGGGGGGTGCCCCTCCTTCAAGGCTCCTTGCGTGCTATGTCTCATCCTTTGTTTGCTTTGCATCCTTCTGTTTCTTGTCCTTGTCTCTTGTCCCAGAGGGACACGGTGGGTGACTTCTGTTGAAGTCTGTGATGATCATCCATAGCGAGGGGAGGCATCTTGGCTGAACCAGATAAAAGTTCAAATTCAATATCTGTTTGGTTGCCTAAGTTATTATCCTCATGATCCAGTCATTAGCAGGAAGCTGATCATGGCTTAAGTAATGCAGCAGGGAGAGGCAGAGATGTTGGGAAATACAGAGCAAAGCAGAGGGAGAGGCAGTGAGATAAACATCTCGTTATCATCCATACGATACCTGGGGAACGAGTGATGATGTATCACGTCTTTCTTCAATGTTCCGATAAAACTGTCCTGAAAAACTCTGTTGCATGTGAGGAGAGGATGTGGGCACCCTGACTCCCACCGTGCCTGAGGGAGACCCAGTGCGCCCCCTTTTATGATATCCTTCTGTCTCTTATTGTGCTTTACATCTGCTTCCTCTTCATCTTCTTTTGCCTCCAGTATTTACTATACATTTCACCTGCTTTCTGTTTCTGTCTTTAATTCACAGCTTTTTTTCTCCTGTTTCACATTCCCCTCTCCACTTCCCCTCTGTTCTTCACTTTTTCAACTAGGTGCTTTGGCTGTGGTTCAAATACAATGTTGACTTTCTTAACAATTAGTGATTTTAAAATGTTAGCGAGCTCAACCAAAGTCATCATAATATAGCTGCAAGTGACAATTGGTGGGACCCAAGCACCATCAGCACAATTCACCTGACAAAGAGTTAAAAGTCCCATGCTCTCCCTGAGCGTTGGGATCCCAAACTATCATCATCGTTCAAGGTCTTGGAGACGGAGACAAAGAGAGACAGAGACACTGGGGAGCATATAGGCAAGTCTTAAATGACTTCTCAGAAATAAATACAGCTTTACTGCTTGTTGTTGTGTGTTTGACTTGTAACTTTATCTTACCTCCTCTTTGGTGTTAAATGGAGCAGAGTGGCGAGGCATCATCCAGCTCTATGTGCAAATTAAGATTAACTGTCCCTTTCTTGAATAATCCTGTTGTGTTAGAAGCACAAATGCCTTCAGCTTCATTAAGTAAAAGAGGCATTTGGAGGACCACAAACACTCGTACTCATCGGTAATTTGGCCACAGCCACTCTATCTTTTCATGGTCGAAAGTATATTTTAATACCAGTGCATCCAAAATGACCTCTTTGCGTTTATCAGAGACAGAAGCCTGCCTCATGCTGGAAGCCCATGAAACCATGTTCGCTTCACAATGGAGGGCTGAAGGCTTGTTTGAAGCTCATGCTGAAGGGACTTTCATGTAATTTGTCTTGGAGCGCCTCCCAGTTTGTCTTAGCCAGTTTTGCTGCAATACTTCAAACACTGAAACCTTGCAACACACCACAGCAGCACAGAGGCCTTTTCATAGAGTGTGAACCAGCCATCTTGCACTAAACCTGAATTGTTTGGCTTTCTCTGATGTAAATAGGAACTTGCCAACAGCTGTTATGGACATTTTACTGCCTTGCTAGATTTATATTTTCTTCCTGTTGAACTCTGTTTGGATAACACACTTGAGGTCTTTCTGTACAGTTACCTGGAGGGGTATGCAAACATTTACTCAATCTTTAGTGATGATTTGCTAAACCATTGATCAATATTACACCGTGTCTTCCTATGGAGTCCTCAGGAAGATTCCCTGTTGGACAGCAAAATACATCCAGTGACCTTTCCTTTGATAAACAACATTTTAGGATGCCAAGACACTTAATCAATTTGGATAATGTTAATATATGCGTTGAAATATTGATTAGAATGATCTACCCCCTATGACGAGTAGCTCGTTAAAAAACATAATCCCCTGAGTATCCAGCTAGCTGACAAAGACCAGACTGGGGTGTTTATGCTGAGGTTGACCTGTTGAATTAAAGATCAACAAAAATCAAATTTACCCTTAACTGAGCATCAATGATTTATGCCTAAGTCGTGTGTTTAAAAAAACAAAGTTTCAAATTATGCATTTATTCATTTATTTATTTATTTATTTATTTATTTTTCAGGTGGACTGGATGGATGAAGTGTGGGTACTTTGCATAGCAGAGTAGAGATTTAGAAATAGAAATATTTTGGAGAAATTTGAGAGGTGTGATCGGTTTATCCTCTATATTTGTGTCATTTTCAAATCATCTGCTGTCTGACAGTCACATTATGCTGTCTGTTACAATTACAGCTCACTTTACTACTGGCAACAACTGCACTTTATTGTCATATGAATAGCTGAAATCAACAAATGGTAAAAAAAAACAAAAACAAAAACAAATGCACAAATAATGAAGACAATATTTTGAAAAGCTGCTGCGTCTTCTTCATGGATTAAGACAGTGAACTGCTGTTTGCCACTGCAGGATAAAAACTGTCTTTGAGCCCGGAGGAGGAGGCTTTGATGGCAGCAGACTAAACAGTTTGCTTGCTGGATGGGAAATGTCCCAAACCCTGTTTTTAGCCCTTGTGCGGTGCAGGGTGCGGTGGATGCTCTCAATTGAGGTAAGGGGACACGTGATCTCCCTTGCAGCGCAATATCAATGGCAAGGTGTGCTGTAAAAGATGTGCGTTAGTTTGCAATCTATTGACACTGAGTCCTCTGCAAACAGGTCCAGCTGGTTTCCCAAAGCTGTGATGGACAATGAATCCTGGGAACATGAGCGTGGTGTATAAATCCCTTCATACAGCTGCATCCACACCCTCGTATGCTGCAGTTGTGACTGTAAAACCAGAGGCGCATAAGGTGACACACACAAATGCGTACACAACTTCAGAGCTGTGTGTGTATCGTGTTTATGAGTACACAACTACAACCGTATTTTCCATGATGGCAGAGAGGGAATCCTGTAACGCAGCTCTGACGATGAAGCTTTTTTTTAGCTTCTTGCTCTGTCCCTTTCCTAAAGCATACAGGCTTTAATACTTTTGTGCTTGACCCGGAATTACCTCTGTTTCAGGAGACACATCCCAATGCCTGACACTGTGACGTAACCTCTCAATTAGCTCTATTTTGTACATTGCTGGTCATGCAGGAATCCATTAAAAGAACACAACTTTCTTTACAATGCTTGACGTGGTGGTATCACAGAATGGGGAAAAATTACATGTCAGAACCACAAACAATTCCAATGCAATGTCAATTAAATTACCAGCCGTATAAGGAGTTTTTTTTGTTGACATTGGCTTGCTAACCATGACCTTTCCCTAACCTTAACCAAGCAGTTTAGTGCCCAAACTATGTTGACCAGATGTCCCTGGTTTCCATGGACACTCCCTGTTTTGGATGACCTCTCCCCGGGAAAAACTGTCCCCGGAAATGTCCCCGATTTAAGCATATTATGAACGGTACGTCTCGTTGCACACAGGAAGCCTGAGTGAGCAGAGCGCACTTCTTGCCATGCCTTTTTTTTTTTTTTTTTTTTTTTTTTGGGTTGGCTTGGCTTGTATTATTGTCACCAAACCTAATTTCCATCAGGCATAGTTAACTATGCCTAAGTATTGACCCAATTAAGGGTCATGTTCTTGCTTTTTATACCGTTTTATACCATTTTAGGTTTACCTGGTTAATATCTGATGGTCGTTAAATGATCAGAAGAATGTGTAAAATATGCATTCTTGGCACATACTGGTGTGTTTTTGCTGGTCTATTTGGTTAAAATAAATGAAACTAAAATTGTCCCTGTTTCTTTATTTCATCATTATAACATTTTTTTTTATTTAACCTCAAAGCTGGAAATGTCCCCGGATTTCATTTGAGAAATCTGGTCACCTTAGCCCAAACCTAATCAAACTTCCATTTTTATTAACTTGCAAACATCAACTTGCTAAGGGTAGTTTGACGTTTGTGCGCTCACACATGCTTTGGCGTGGTGGTGGTGGCGCATAATTTGAAGTCGCGGTGGCGGCGGCATGTAATTTTTCCTAGTTGACTTTGCGTTGACATCGCTTCCCTGGTGTCGGCACATAATTTGAACCCTTTTCGTGGCACCACCACGTAATGTGGTGTTAAGAAAGTCACGGTCATTTCATTACATTTGTGTGAGATCAGCGCACCTTGACCTGACATTGCCTCTGTAATGACCTGACTCAAGTTCGCTCAGCAGTTTTAGTGTTACAGGACTGATTTAACATTATGGTGGATGCCCTGCTGGCTCAAGTCACGGATGACTGACAATTATAGGTCTCATTGTATTTCCTACAGTTTTGTACAGTAACACCCCCCACCCCTCCCCAGCACACACACACACACACACACACACACACCCACATGCATCCACCCCATCCCCTGGCCTTGTCCTTCCTAACCCAGCTCCCCAGCCGCCTTCTGTCCCCTTAATCAAAGCAGAGTAAGATTTAGAGAGGAGGTAAACACTCTGGTTTTATGATTGGGCCCCTTCTTACAGCGTGGCCTGTATAATTGAAAAGCCCTCAGCGACTATTTTAAGACACTAGTGGGAACAGAGTCCCATGTGTGCGCTACCGCTGGGAATGGGAATGGGGCTCTCCCTCTTTTGCTTCTTGCGTTCGCTGATTGCTATATGAGTATGGTCTGTCTTTGGATTGTTCTATTCTGTGATTACCAAACTGTATCGAATATGACCGCACCTACGGAAAATCAAAATAAAGCTTAAACCAAATATCTGCTGTGTTGTCTCCCCAAGGCAGTGATCTGTCTGTCAGCTGTTTGACAAAAGAAGAACAGAGAATTTCACAATCCACGAGAAGAAAAGAAGTTGCAGCGTCACAACCGGCTCTGCGTTTTGAACAGGTTTTTACTCAGACCATCTGCTCTTCACACCGCTCTGCAATCCCCAACCGCCAACATCCCACAAACCAAAATTAGCGTTGTTTCACTGTGAGTATAAAGTTTAAACAAACTGAAATATCAGCAGTCAGCGTCTACTCTCCTCCACTGAGGGAGCCATAACAGACTCTTTGTTCATTTGAGATTATAAACTCTTATTTTGAGCTGCACCTTCCACATTATGAGGACAAAATGCAGCGTGTCTAAGATTGAGAGTATGAATGTGTTAGTGTTCTGACGTGTAGCGTTTGTTTACACGCTTATTTAGTCGGTTGGACTGAGGAGCACAAAGAAGTGGGGAGGAGAATCTCTACAGAGAGGAAAGCATTTCACAAAGATCAGTTCACGCTGTCTAATTACACGGTAACAAGTAAATGAGAGGTAGTCTGACAACAGTTTGGAAACATTAAACATCCATTTGCAGAGTCATATGTAGATAGGGCCAGTCAAAAAGCAGTACACCAAAGGCCTACTTTAATTAGCATGACTCCGACTGATTTTACAGTAGTAAAAAAAAACCCTAGATACTGTGATGGCAAAGAGCTGGACAGACCTAACCTGATGTGCCAGATGTTTGTTACACAGAACATCTGAGAAGTCCTCAATTAGAAACTGTTTGGAAAAGGGCAGGCACTTAAAAAAAAAAAAGGTAGGTGATTGGATGAACCATCTGTCTATTACTGTCAATCAAGGTCTATCACGTCAACCGATCAGATCAATGAACCATATGGAGGCGAGCAACAGAGAATAAACAACAACAACAAGCCACAGTGTGAGGACCTTTGACAATAGCGACCTATGAATTCAATGAATATTCAGTGAAGAAATCCTCTCCTGTTCTGACATAAGTGATGCCTCAGGAGTATCTAAGCTTACCCCATTAACCTGTTGAGGTGCCGCCATTGTTGTTGCGTCTCACTATTGTCACACATAAACCACGCCCACAGCCGCCAGTAGGATGCTGATTGGTCCGAACCACTGTTTCAGCCACATGCGCATCACTTGAAACCCGGCAGGATGGATTCTCACATGATCGTGATCTCACAAATCCAGCTGCCTCGCAAGGTCAGGACAAACCTCCCTAGGAAGGATCCAAATAATTGATATGTCAGTATAAACTACAGAAATATCGTCAGATTGTTTGGATCAGACAAACATGGTCTGGCATCACAAGAACCAGCACATATACAGTCCATGTTGTGTTTCAAGGCATAGTTCATCACTGCAAAGCCTTCTGTGGGTGGCATTATGTTTCTTAGTACTGAAATCTTGTAAATAACTTATTTCCAGGATGTACAATTATGGTTCACAACACTGGGCTGAAGCACAGCGGGTCCGTACCTGTAAACTGTTATCACAGCAAGGTGTATAATCTCTGCTTGAAGATTAGATAAAATGAAACTTTAATCCCCATGGGGGAATGGCGTTGTTGTGGCAGCAAAAAGCAATAAGACACAGAAGGGGGAAAAAAGAACATATATGGGAAAAACAGATTATAAACAGTGATAGGATGTGATTTAGGATGTGTTGCTGCTGAATGAAATCGCGAGTTCACTGAAATCATTTCCTTCTGGTCTCCTCAGACAAATTTCAATTCATAAACAATATTAAAGATCTATTCTGTTCTATTCTGTTGCAAATGTGAACTATGAAAACATGCTACCAGCATTCATTTAACATTTTCGATGGCAATGGGAGTAATCATTAGAGCATCAAAGTGGCTTGTGGGTGGACAAAAGTGGCAGTGCGGGATTCAAGTCCTGCCCATCCGGGTTTATATGGGTAAGATAACAACTATGACTATAACAGTGCCTTGTAGTAAAAGGCTGCATGCAAAGTCAAATGACAACCTACAAGGGTTGATGCAAGAGCAAACTGATGCAACTCAAGAGGCATTTGTATTATCGAGGGTAAACTGTGAGGCAAAAGATTCTTAACTGAGAATAAGCAATGGCAAAAGTATTGAAGAAGCCTTTCAGAAGTTCATTAAGATTTTACTGTGAGATACTTTTTAAAGAGCAAATTCAGGGGAATGAAAGGTCGAGCAAGCTAAAGTTGTGATGTCTACAGTTTGGGCTGGTGTCCCTGGTGATGTGGCCATTAGTGGTGTGTGAGATACCCATAATGAAGTACAACAAAATAGCTGGATATCATGTCAGCAAGTGGTCAGCAGTGTCATGGTGTCCTAGCAGTGTAGTGCTACATGAATATCCCTTTCTTCCAACAGAGGAGTTCAAATTTGTGAAAGGAAAGCTGCAGAAGTGGAGCAGAAGATTGACAGATGAATTGGAGTTACACGGTCACCATAGTGGTCCATCATTGTGAAGAGGGAGCTGAGCCTCAAGGCACAGCTCTCGATTTACCAGTCAGTTCCATCCGTCACCTCTGGTCATAAGCTTTGGCTAGCGACTGTAGGAATAAGTTCATGGATACAAACAGCAGAAATGAGATTCCTTCTCAGGGTGGCTGGGCAAGTTGAGGTGACTCAGGCATTTAATTAGGATGCCTCTGGGTACATACGACTGGGAGGAGACCCCGAGGCAGAGCCAGGGCATGCTGGGGGGACTGTTATCCCAGCTGGCCTGGGAGTGTCTCAGTGTCCCCCTGGAGGAGATGGCAGACATGGCCGAGGAAAAGGACGTCTGGGCTGCCCTCCTCAGCCTGACACCACATGTCCCGGTTCCAGATAAGTGGCAGAAAATAGCTGGATGGATAGAGGAGTGTAGAAGCGAGGTGAGAACACCATAATGTCCTCTGTGGTAGGAACAGCAACATGCACTCTTGTCATGTCAGAGTGCAAATTTAGCATTTCCCATAGACAAAATTGCCTAGCAGCTGTACTCCAGAGCAAATGAACAGAAATAGCCATATGCCTCAAATCGTCTTGTTTTAGAAAGTGTGACGGAATTATTATTATTGAGTCATGAGTCATCTCATTTGGTAAAGTTTGTTAATGTTTATTTGTAAGGATGAAGAATAAGATGAAGGATGACTATAACTTTGATCGTGTTTAGAACAATCATCTACATAGGTGATAGTGGTTCTTGGATAACAAAAGTTACTACTTTGAAGGGCTGATAACGGTCGTGATACACCTGCTTTCATCCACTTTCATCCCTTTTCTCTAAAGCTTTATGCGCCGGGACTCACCTTACATAGCATTAGGGATAGTTAATTGATGTCCTTTGTGTTCGTAAATGGACCAAAGGACCAACAAAGGACTAAAAAACAGTCATAAATCTAGACTGTGCTGAATTTGGAGTATTAGCTTATATTCTCGACGAAAGATGATTCGCAAGCTTTTAAAAGATAGTGGCAGCTCCAGAGAGACCAAAACTGCATATCTTCACTATGCCAAGTAATAAAGTTATAGAACTCAAAGACTGCCTGCAAAATGCACATTGTCACATGAAAGCAAAAGCTAAAAGTTTCCCTGAGACTTGCGGTGGAAAGATCTGTTTATATATCTAGAAATATTGCCCCATAAAGCCATTTAAGTAACATGAAGGCAAGCTCCCCCTACTCCAACAAATAGGCGTAATACCACATGAAAGACCTGCTCTGCTCTAATTCTATTTGTCATTATGGCCTAAAACGTATCAAGCCCCATCATCTTCAGACCCATTCTCTTTTCATGCGTGTATCACCATATTCTGGTATTCACCAAGGCCACACCCTTTTGCTGAAAGAGACCCAATGAAGGGGGAACAGGTTGAAGAGCTCCGGTGGTCTTTTATTACCAAGCAAGAACCATGCACATCAGTATAAGATGACTTACATCAGGTATATAATAAGCACTATAATAACCTTGTGATGGATTCAGACAATACAGCACAAACATCCCAAACAATGCACAGTCAGAAAAGAGCATAAAACATGCAAAAACGCTCTTTTCAATCCATACAGTTACAGATACTAGATACTGTCCTATCTGGAATCTGCAGTAATACAGTTTGGAGTGTGGTTTGCCAATACTCTAATGAAACAATTGTGGGCAATGGCTCACAGGTGCTCGGTTTAAAAACTATCCAGTAATAAAGTAAAAAAAAAAGAAAAAAAAAAAAGCAGCAAACGTGCCAACCAGTAAGAACTCTGTAAAGAGGTAAAACACATTAGCAGCTGTCATCATTACATAAAACACAGCAGATAAAATACATGATTACATTAATATGTCCTCCACGCCACCTGCCAGTATCACAACATCCCAGTCACCAGAGACTCCCAGTCAAAACCCGAAAGCATTCATACCTCCACCAACACGATGCTTTGGTCAAAATGTGCTGCAGTTCACCCAGCAGGATATTCACCAAATGGTAATGACATCCACCGCCACACCAAAGTTCAGCCGATTACTGTAAAAAGTGAATTGAGTAACTTTCCATAAAACTTCATGGGGTTGTGTGAATCTGTTCCCAACATGTACCCAAGATACACCTGTCATCTCATAAGGTGCCCTTTGACCTTTCAGATATATGGCGATTTAAAAGGGCAGTGGAACCAATAGGTAATTGGAAAGGATCTACTTTAAACTAAAGAGTAAGACTGATAATACTGAAATATTTGTCTGCCACAATCTCCACTATGGTTTGAACTTTATGGCCCAGTGCATTTTATGATTCTGACAAAAACACAGGAGGTCCTGCTGTGCAAATAGGCAGTAGCCTTTTTTTTGTTAAGGAGCCAAGCTTGTAAATGGAAGCCCAGGTGGTTGAATTCTTGGAATGACAGGTACACATCGAATATTTTATTGTTGTGTAACCCATGCTGCTCAAAGCAGAGTGCAAAGTAAAGTAAAACAAAGTAAAACAATGACAAAATGGTGTCTTTGAACTAACAACACATACACTTAGACACGTTTGGCACACACAAACACACAGTCACACACAGAAGCCCAGCCGTGCATGGACACAAAAAAACATATTGAAAGAATACACCAAGATCCACAACACGATTTTTGTAGCTCTTCATTATAGTTCGTTTAAATTAACAGCCACTTCAATAACCATAAAGCACCAGCAGGCAAGCTAATGAAACCCTGAGCTGTTTCCAGCGTGCTAGTTTGACCCAGACTTCACTCACACGCATACTTTTCCCTTGCATCAGCAAACAACAAAACTGCAAACCTTTTAATTATTCATAAAACAAGATTCTGTTTGCTGTCATTGGCAGACAATGTTAATGGAAGCCTTTTTTAACTGAGCATTACACTCTCATAAACCCCCTCTTTTTATTCAGCACTGCATGTCTAGACTATATTTTTATTATCATTATTGCCAGTAGCTAATTAGGATTTTATTGTGTAAGTCAGTTGGGGTTTTGGTGTGCCTTTGTTTTTGCAAGTTTTTGTCATTCCTTGTGTCTCTGGGGGGAATGCCAGTCACCCAGCTAGTCAGCCACCCACTCAGAGTCAGGGCTGATGGAGGAACCACAAGGAACCAGCAACCGTCTGCACGTCTCCTCTAGTGTCAGATTGAAGTAAAAACAAACTCCATTGTACATCAGACATGCTGAAAGAAAATTGCTCTACCAAAGTACCAGTTGTTAGCCAGTAAATTTTGCAGCTGATGTGAATGACAGGAGTGTCACACTTAAAAAAAACTAAAAGTGCAAAGTGTTTCATGCTTATTTTTTCAAGTTCAAGTTCAAATTTATTTAGAGCCCCATATCACAATCCACAGTCTCAAAGGGCTTTTCAGGCACACAAGTATACAGCAGACAAAATAGAATGACACTCCCTGACTTAATCTTCATACTGGGCAAACAAAAATTCTCCTAAAAACCCAGGATGGAACAGGGAAAAAGAAAGAAATCTTGAGAAGGGCCACAGAGAGCAGACCTCATTCCTGGCCAGACAGATGTGCAATATATGCCCACCCACTGGGAAAATTGCCAAAACAATGCAGTCATATTACAGAAGAAAACACACTTGCAGACAAAATAAAGACAACAAAAGCAGCAAGGACCTCGACGGAGGCAGGCAGGATGGCCACAGCAGGACAATAACCAGCCACAAAGCTGCTGCAACAGCCAGGACGAGGGGGACGAAGAGGAGGGTGTGGCACACCCAGGAGGAGGAGGACAGTCACAAAAGGCAATCATACTCAAGAGGGTGAAATTAAGTCAGATAGGTGGGCTGGTGCAAGCCCACGTAGAATCTTATATGTCAATAAAGGAATTTTAAAATCTGCCCTGGCATGAATTGTCAGCCTATGAAGGGAAGCCAAGACGGGTGTCATGTGGTCAAACTTCCTGCTTCTGGTCAGGATTCTGGCAGCAGCATTTTGGACCAGCTGAAGACTTTTGGTACCAGAGGCAGGCAGACCAGAGGACAGAACATTACAGTAATCGAGGTAAGACATAACAAATGCGTGAACAGTAGATCTCTAAAAAAGAACTCTAAAAAGATGCTTACGCGCAGGGGGGTCAATGACCAGCATTTCAGTCCTGCCTGTGTTGAGCATCATGAAATTTGAGGACATCCAATAGCACACAGAAACATCTCAAGGTTTAGCCAATGCAAAGCGGGCATTATGCTTGATAAGAATGAAGATCTGAGTGTCATCAGCATAACAACAGAAGCTAATATTAAAACTACAAATAATATCGCATGTAGATAGTGGGAGAGAGTGGGAGAGGGCCAAGGACCAAGCCCTGTGGAACACCACTGTCACGCTCTTGGTACCCAGGTCATGTTATTGTAGTAGACACACTGCTTTCTCTCTAAGAGAAAGGACTGAAACCAAGAGAACTTCAATTAGATTCTAACAATATGATGTGATCACCTGTGTCAAATACGGCATTCAGATCAAGTAGTATAAATATAGAGGTAGCGCTGGCGTCCACGGCTGGTAAAAGATCATTTGTCACCCTAGTAAGTGTCAGCAGAGTGAAAACACCTGAAGCCTGACTGCAACCCTTCAAAAAAATTCTTGGAGTACATATGATCTAGAAACAGAACAGCTAAAAAAAAAAAAAAATCCAAGCATTTTAGAGAAAAACAGGAGATTAGAGATCAGCCTGCAATCATTTAAAGCTTCAGGGTCAAGGTTAGATTTTCAAGCAGAGGCCTGATCGTAGCCAGTTTAAAATCAGAAAAATCACCAGATTTTAGCCTGTCTATGAAACCTTACACTCATTTCATCTCATTTCATTAGTTTCCCCTCAATCTCCCTGATATCTTCAACCTCTGTCTGCACAACTCTACAGTTCCGCCTCTGAAGAACCAGTTTATTTTGTGGCAGTTTGAATGATCTGTTTGCATTGTGGTAGCCTCCTTTTACCCTTGTACTCTAGCCAATGCTCTTCTTCCTTAATGCCTGATGTGTAAATGGATTTCTGGCATCTAAGAATATGATTTTTCAACAACATTGATGACCTGAGTTGATCAGAGACATGATCGTGGTTGCTTTTCTTCACTTGAAGAAATTCTAAAACCCATACTGGTATATTTTATGACCATCTGTCATCACTATGTAAACACCATATAAAATACCACATAGGGGGCATTTTCTGTTCATATAGTTTGCAAAATACTGAAGTCCCAGGATTATTTCTCTCTGCTTTTCCCACAGAAAAAGGAATGTGCAACTGAATACTGTGTGTGTGTGTGCCGCTGACTTTAAGCCTTCTGTCACTGCCATTAACATTTCAAGAAAATGTAACAGTGCCTTAAGTTTGTGGATTGGCAATGATAAAACTAAAAGAGCCCAGCACACAATTATACACTACTGTACAATCAAAGACTTTAAATTCTCTGAATCTTTCTGCTGGAGACGCCTTAAAAAAGCCTGTGAGTAAGAACTGCCCGAATGTGCCATAGGACCACAAAACCTGTATTTATATGCATGTCCATACATACAAATTTGTGCCTGCATACATTTTGTATACAATAACACCATCCACTGGGTGATGGGGGGGGAGGGGTGAAAGTTGAAAGGCTGTGGGAGGGTGGAAGGTATAGAGAAAAAACAGAGGGAGAGTCACAGACACATAGAAAGGGAGGGAAAACTGAAACTGAAAGCAGCCCACAAGCTATATATAGGGCAGATGTGGTGCTGGTGATGCTCCCTATAATAGAGGTGGTGGTTGGTGTCAGGTTACGCTCTCTCTCCCTCTTTCTCTCTCCCTCTCTCTCTCTCTCTTTATGTTTCCCTGGTAACTTTGGTCCCGAGTTGCAGCTCTTTATTTACCCCTTCAGACCTCACATTTACAGTGCAATTAACCCTGAGGACGTCATCGGCCCGCTCTCCACTCCACAGCTGTTGGGGGTGGTGTCCGAAAGAAAGAAATGGAGAGGGGGAGGAAGGGTGGAGGTGCGAGTAGAAGATGTTACCCTCCATGTGCTTCGTCGGGCTTCCCTATAGAACAACAACTGCTGTCTCATCAGTGTTGTTTGTGTCCCTATGTAAGTCACACGTAAAACAACAGCTGTTATGTACCGGGCGCCTGGGATGATTGGCTGAGACAGGATCAGGTAAAATAAGAAGTAGATTGGGTGACACAACAAGAAACTTCAAGCACTGTGTGGGATGGCGCTTGTTTCTAGCTAGCCCTCTGGTGCACACACATGGCCTGCAGCTCCCGTAGTTTTATATCTCTGTTTGTCTGTGTCTCTGTTTTCTCTGCATCTCAGTGTCTCCTTCTCTCTCCTCTTTCTCCTTTTCCCATCGGTGGATGAAAGATCCGTGAGGTCTTTTCCTCAGGAGAACCACAAGGCTGCAGTAAACTCCACATCTCATCGTCCAGTAGGCTCTCCAGATGAATAGATGCCTGTTAGTTTGAGGACAGTTGCTCACTGGTTGCACACCAACAGCATCAATCAGACTCCAGTCCACGTGGACAAAACTGAGAGTTAGTGATCAGTAATCACTGACTAATTTTTTGTTTTCTGTTGTTGTTTCTGTAGATTGAGACTGAAATTGAGGTCATTAGGATAACTTCAGATAGTTGTTAGCTATTGTATGTAATGTTATAGCAGTATTTAGGTAACTGCAGTGCTCCATCGGCTTTATTACAGTAGAGGTGAAAACATGGTGGTTTCATAACTTTGTAGTAATTTCATAACTCACATCCATAGTGGAAAAATGCTGCAAGTATTGCCTCCTCTCCCCACGGCAGCAGGCTAGACATGGATTACTGACACTGACTTGTGTGTGTGTGTGTGTATGTGTGTGTGTATGAGCCCCTGCACATGCATAGGCCTCTAAATCCACACATCCGCTCATGATTTCTGAGATTTTTGTTTTTTCTCTCCTGACTTTCTGTGCCTGCCTCTCTCTCTCTCACACACACACACTCACACACACACACACACACACACACACACACACACACACACACAAAGAGCCCCGCTCATGCAGCTGCTTTCCAAGCAGTAATCTGATGGGCAGCACTGTGCCCAGATGGTTTGATTCATATTCCATATGCTGGTAGTTGCTGATGTTAAACAGGTGCTACCTGACCTTCATTCCACCACAGCTCTGCAGTCCTTTGCTCCACTAAATTGCAGTATCATAAAATCATAGTGCATTATGTCTGTTTGCAGCCCAATTATTTGTACTGGCAATGGTGCCAGTTGAAGTATGACAGTTAAGGCTACAATTAGTGGAGAGCAAAGGCATATTGATGACTATTATTTTGCCAGCATTTTAAGTAGAAACCAATCACTGTTTCGTTGATGAGTATAAACTCTGCCTGAAACCAGCGTCCCACAGACTGTATGAGTGGTGCCTACAGTTATTATGTTCTGTTAATGACACCTACTTTCCACTATGTTAACTCAGTAAACAGTGCAGTGTTTTACATGCTCTAGCTATGCACAGTAGTTGTTATGCTGATCTAAACCTTTGGCTCTACAACACTTAGCTGGATTGCGGGGGCACAGGCATTTTGAGGCGTGTGCCCATTTGCCTAATGATCCATGGTGTGATGATTGTTTATCTTTCTCCTCCAGGGGAAACGATTGATTGGGGGAATATTTTCCCTGGAAGCAAATCTGATTGCAACTAAAAGACTAGGGAATTGGACAACAGACAGTGCACATGATAAACACCCCACGGCATTTTGGATCTACATGTTTTCCCTCATTTCCCTACTGTATCGCCTGAGCTCTGAATTTTGTTTATGGCACACAAATCAAGATGTAGCCTTGTCTAACCTATGTCGATATGATTCTCAGAGCCACACTCTCCTAAAAAAAAAAGTCCTCTGATTTAATTAGTGAGCGTGTGGAAAGTTGATACCCTCTATTTATTTGGCCAAACATTACAGCTCCACTTGGGACAGATAAAACACACTCCTGCCATCAGCCGCCTCTTTGGCGATGTTCTATGAAGTGTTTAATTATGTCAGAAATTTATGCTCTGAGAAAGTTGATCATTCGGGCAGAGTATATGTTTCCCAGGCCCTGGTTTGGGGAGAACTAGACGCTCCATGGACACCCAACCCCCTGCCCTCTCTTTTTCTTGGTGTGTTTCCCTCATGTGCATTGCTAGGCATCGAGGAAAACACTTTGGGAGTGAACTTCCATCAACCTCTACAGACAGAGGTGTTTTCATAAGGAATATTTCAAGACAATATTTAAAGGTTACACTGACAGTCCACATTAGAAAGACATAAAATTTTCAACCTTTTGAAAGTTTCCCTATGGGTTTAAAGCCCTTCCTGTTTCATTTATAAATACCCCCAACCATCACAACAGCACCACTTTGGTGCCTGAAAGCCGTTAATCCCACCTCGGGGCCTGAAACAGCTCCAGTTATCTCTCTCTCTCTGAATAGAGAGATCCACAAAGAGAAGAGGGTAAGGTGGTAACCCAAGCTTTAGACTTGTGTCGCTGGATAGCGTGCCGACTCTGAGAGGCCTAGATTGCGTTCTGTGTTTCCCGTGGCTCGGAGAAAAGAGTCAATTCTCCTCTGTGGTGTCTGATATCAGCAGATCCACGGGGTGCTCTGGTTACCTGTTTAACCTAGTGGGGAAAAGCTGACAGGGAGGGGCAAACTGAGGATTAAACAGCAAGCTGGGCAATGCCACAGTTAAACACTTAACTTTGCAGCCTTATTGTGAAAAAGGCTTTGCATGGCAATTGTGTACTGCAATAAAATCTGTTGAGTGCTACAGAAAGTACATAATTCATTATCACTCTCTACAATTATCTGTTATGAGTCCATATAATATGGGCTATGTTTTTGCAGCAAGTTGATGCCAGCAAATATCTTAAAATTTAAAAGAAAAAAATATTTTTACGTTGCCTGCCTGTGACTTTGGAGCACTTTTTCCACCGGAGAGAATGGCCGCCATCATTTGGCAATCATACCAGCAGTCATCCTATACGGCTTGTCTTAGGGAAGGCCAGGATAAGGTGACCAAAGAGGATGTTCTGGGATAATGTGACACAATGCAGCAGGTGTGGGAAGAAATGGTTCAGCCTTTTCTGCCTGAACTCTGACATTTCCCAAGGTAACCATCAGTAGCTTGGATTTCCAACTGTCTACATGGCCTGCGCATGTGTGTGTGTGTGTGTGTCGTGCATGTGCATACTTGTGGGAGAGAGAGCGAGAGAGCGAAAGAAAGGAGGAGAAAGAGAACAAGTGGGGGGAGGTGGAGGTTGCGTGGCAGATGCGGGGGGTAGGAAGTATGAAACGGAGCGCTCACACCTTTGCCTTTGTTTGCGTTTAGGGAGAACTTCCCGCAAGTCACACGACGCATCCCGCTGCTGTATCTCCATAGGCTGTCATCAATGGGATCAGCTGTTGTCGACTCTCATAGCCCACGTCTCTCTCCTCAAAGCGTTAATCCAATCTGCACGTGTCTTGATGCTTCCTATGCACCTCCTGAAACTAATCCTTCGGGTGTCGTATTGCAATATTAAATGTGCCTTTCAATAATTTGTCTTTTCTCAGCTTCAGTACAATAAAAGATTAAGGGACAACTGCAGTAAGACAGTGGAAGCACAAAGCAGAAATGGCGGCACACTGGATAAGGAGTTTTAGTTGTCATTATTTGTCGTCATTAGTCATTATTACTCATATTTGACGTAACAAGCCTCTCTTTTCTGGTATTTATAGCAGGTTTTGGTTTGAGGAGACATTCGCAGGGCTTTGAAGGGCAGAAAAATTCCAACTCTGATGTGTGTTAGCTGGTTCAGCGTGTACCCCCTCTGGTCTGTAATTAGTATAAAACTGGAGTGTCCTGACTCCAAAACACTGCGCTATTCATTCGCTGTGAGATTTCTCATTTCTCACACTGCTGATGTGTCCTCACCTTATGTCTTCCTAGAGGACAGAAAGTTTGAACTTGTTGACAACAGCGAGCTCATCTTGAGTCTTGTCAGGCAGACCAACCAATACATTCGCTCATTTTCACTGGAATCCCTCTTTCCGCGGTGTCTGCTGCCAAAATAAAAGCATCATTTTGTCGGTGTTTCTAATTTTTTCCCCCCTCCCCTGGTTACTGTGATGCACTGTTTTGTTTATACGTCCCCTCATTTTGCTACAGTAAACGCGTCTTCAATGTGTGTCCAAATGACCCACATGGGAACATGCCTTGTAAATGTCCCTGAGGACGCAGTGACATCAGAGAAGATGTTCATATGGAGCTCTATTATACACAAGAAAGAAAGTGTGAGCGAGAGCAAGCCAGAGAGAGAGAGATAGAGATAGAGCTTGGAGGCAAACAGGAATGTCACAAGCATCTGTTCATCGATGATGATGCAATTGCAGCAGGCATGTAACTTGGAGAGGGAGTTGGATTATGGTGTTAAGGAATGGACCAAGCCCTACACCTTGAGATTGCATAAGTCTAAAATGTGGAAAATATGACAAAGAAGCAATTCTCTCTAAAGTGAGCATGAATAATCTGTGACAAGAAAACAGAAGTGCCTTCCCTTGACACACCCATTGCGATCCACTGAGGAAAGACCGTCGTATATTGTTAATAATATAAAGCATGCTGCTAAGCTATTATGTGCAGCAAACAGGTATACCACCATCGTCACATGTGGCGCAATGCCCAGTAATTCCAGATCTGCACTCCTCGCCAGTGCCAAAAAGGAAGACTCCCCACGCCTTGATTTAGCCTGAGTCAGCAAGGCTGGGATAGTGCCCTGCCGATTACTGAGAGTGTGTGTGTGTCCAGGACGGAGGAGAAACTACAGGGTACTGGAGGGTGGTCTGGAAAAGGGAGGGGAGGGAAGGGCACAGTGAATAATTATAGACAGGTAATGCAAGAGCCCATTAACATTTCAGGCAACTTAAATTATACAAGAAAAAGTGGGAACCTATAGGAAATTATACAGCTGTAGAATAGAACAGGCCTTATAGTTAATAATTAAAGTAGCCTACTTTTCGCTGGCAGTCCAAGTTAAAATATGACATCATCAATTCCCATCATCGAGTCACTGTCATGTGTGCCGGGTTCTGGTTCAGAATATATAAAACCTTTAACCCTTTATAGGGCACTCATTGAAATACTTTGAAATTCAAAAAAACAACCCTAGACTGTTATTAGAGAACATGACAGGACTTTATTACTTCTATAAATTTTTTCTAAAATTTTCATTTTGTAATAGAAAATCAAAGCCATTGAGATTGGTCAAATGCCACAATCATGTGACCTGTGATGTAGAGCGATCTTTGCTGATTGGCTGGGTGAAGACCAAATGATTATTGAACTAACTGAGACAGGGGATGGACCTGATATGTAAAATTTCTGAAATTACCAAAAATAGTCACTTGCCCTATTTTAACTGAAGGGCTGTTTATTCCTCATTCAGATTTTTGTGGAATTCAAACAATCTAACTCATGAGTGAACATTTACATTCAGTTCAATATGATCAACCCTTGTTTATGAATGAATGAACGAAGAATGAACTTTCCATTTAAAGCTAATGTGTTGTTGACAGTCACCGATCTGAACTCCTCCTATGGCGTCAGACAAAGGATCAATTAGCACTAACCTTACATCGCTGTAAAAACGTAGCTAACATTACATCATGACAAGTTTACAGCCGGCAACAGTTGGGGTCTTTGGTTCGTGTGGCTTGGACGCAATCCTTTTTGCTCATTTGTCACGATGAAGACCTTTTCATGGGAAACGTAGGGCACCAACAGTGACACAGTCCGTCGCTTTGTTCGGCTGATATACGTCGTGTCTCCATCGTGTCTATGGAAAACCACGCCAACCTCCGTGCTGCTAGTAAACCAGCGGGAGGTCTCCATTAACTTCCGCTTCGGTTCCTTATGTCATGAGGAGGTAAGGCAGCCTTGGTTTAATACCATCTACACTTTATATTTTTGGCACACAGAGGAAAGCAGGGCCTTTGCTTTGTCAGTGATCATTGAGAATCTTGGCAATATCACCCACCGCTGAAGTTAATGGACATGAATTTGATTAAATGACCCTGGTCACATACTATATATATGTAGGATCCATATAAATTTATGTGTAATATAACAAAGGACCTTGCCTCTGACAGTGCCTGGACTTCAATTTGCTCTTCTTCCTCCATGGGTGTTGGAAACATTGACACCGTCATAATTTTATTACACAATTTATGGTACCCACCAAGGCATACGTTACATGTGTGCTGAGTTTTAGGGGCCAAATTTGTTACTCGGCTCACTTTAAACAGCTGTTGAGCCTCTCACAGCCAACGAGAGGCTGATGTATTTCATGGCATTTTTCAAAGCACCGTTTGGAGATATGAAATTTTATATCTCTCATATTCTGGAATGGCTCATGGAAAATGTCTCCTTGTGGTGTGTTACTCGGTTCACTGGTAATTTATGGACATAAGTGCATAGTTCAACATTTAAATGGTTCTCAGTGTTTATTGATGGATATCTGGAGACTGCAGAGTCATTCAATGAAGTTGAGTAAGTACACTGTGGGACAGCAATTAAATCTACCCTGAAATAAATAGCTAACGGGCTATTTAACAAGCTATTTGTGGCTGTAAGCAGCTACAGAGTCAAAGTATCACAATTATCACCTTTGCCGTATCACAGCTCTGACATGGGGACATACAAATATTATGCAATAATAAAGCTGAGCTTGTATAACTCAGATGTTACTGTACGTTTTTCAAAGGTCCCAGAAAGTGTTTGTAATGGTTCTGTAACTCCTGTTGTCAGTATGAGACCAAAGACAATAATGCCGTTGTTATATATTGAAATCTGTCACTGGATTGAAATTTAGTGACATTTTTCATAGGAATCATTGAAATGCATTGAAAATCACTGAGAGCACATTCATCATGAGAGCTCCTAATGCCTACATTTAGATGCACTTGAATATCATGGAGTTGATCATCTTAAGGTAACATTTTGAAACAGTTTGAAGTGACATGATAACTTTAAATAAGCATTCCACCAAATGCTACAGTTTGAAAAAGGTGAAAGAAAGCTGATTAATTTCTATTATTATAATTTTATAATTTCTATCTATTTCTATTCTATTCTGATTAATCTATTAACAGAGCTAAAGCCTAGCTGTGTTAACCAGGTTATGCTTACTCCACAGCGCTCTTGCCCAGATTGAGGTAATCACAGCACAGCACTGAGATTACAATTTTAGGTTTGGCTGGAGTATTACATTAATGCCTTATTAATGAGCATGTGAACTCTATCACACACACACAAGATCAATAGATTTACATTTTATGGCAGATTCCCCAAGTAACCAAAATGCTGTTAAATCCTGTGGTGTTACATGGAGTTATTTGTACAGTACCTCCTACACACACTCACACACACACACACGACACACGTCAACACAAACAAGTCAAAACCACACAAGCTGCCATACACAGGCACACAGACACACACGAACACACACACGCATCATGTTATAATGAATACATGCCACTAGGCCTGACACATTTGCAAAATATTTGACGTGTATCCTTGTTGCACTTTTGGACAATTTTGTCACAACACTTGGACGTTCCTCGGCTCACGCTGCACTAGGAGGAATGTAAAGCGCTGACAGCGTGAGTCAGAGTTTCCAGCTATCTAAAGATATGTTATAAACCCATAATGTAAACAACACAGCAGCAGAACCGTTTTTGTATAATGTGAAGTGCCAAGGGAAAACAGGCTTTACTGTAATTTGACCTGAGGGCAGATTCTCGGTAATAAACAGAGGCTATCAGGGGGTATCAGGGTTGAGAAGGTGCTTCTTGTCAGGCTGGAAAAAGCAAAGGGAATAGTTGTTGCAATTATCTATAATGTTTGTGATGTGCTGGAGCAAGGCCACATCCCTAACCTGATTTGTCGTCTGGCCACATACTTTTTGTTTTATATCATGTTGCCGCTCTGTAATGTATCCAACAGTCTTAGGTCAGAGTTGTTTGTTAGGGGAGAGAGAGAGAGAGACAGAGAGAGAGACAGAGAGAGAGAGAGATTATGAACAAGAGCGGAGAGGGAGAAGCAGATGCTTCCTCAGGAGGAGGGTTGTCCTGCCCACCTCCTCTCTCCATCCATTCCTCCTCCTAACTCTGCGAGCATATGGACACTAAAGAAACGCCACAGGACAAGGGACAAGCCGGAGAGGACAAACAGAGAGAGGGAAGGAGAGAGAGAGAGAGCGTACAGTAATGAGCGAGAAAGAAAGGGAGGGAGAAAAAAATGGCAGAAAAAAGAGACAGGGTGGGGTGGAAGACAAAGAGGTGTGAGAAGGACCTTGTGTGTTGAATAATTTTTTTTTTTTTTTTTTCTGAAATTAGAGCTGAGATTGAACTATGGAAAATAGCATGCATAGCATCGAGCATGAGGCAGCGGGCAGCTCGCCTGCTGAGGCAGGGTGTGGTGAGGATATCCTTGGCTTAATTTGCACCCTCTCTGGCCTGAATGTAATCACTGTTAAACGGAACAGAGAGCCGCTCGAGCTCACCAATTTAATGGTAGCGTCATATGTTTTGTTTTGGTGACATGATGGGTCTACCATTTGCTTTAATACAGACTTCTTTTTTTTTTTTTTTTGCATTCGCCCACCTGAGAACGCGGAGAGACAAATTGCCTGCGTGGGCACAATTCAGGCTTTTTTCCAGAGGATGATGTACACCATTCCAAATCATAATAGTGTGAATGATGTGAAATTGGACATTTTCTCAATTTATTTAGATGGTAGATGGCGGGGGGAAAAAAGAACTAATAAATACATTAATTTAAGAAAGATCGATGATGAATGATTTGATTACGGTGCCAGTGTATTGTGTTATTAAAGGAACAGTTCAGATTTCAATAGATGCTACGGTTTCATATTCATCACAAGCTGGGAATCATTTCAGTCTGTGCAAAAAAGCCTGCAGCTCAAGAGTTATGACTAGTGCAATACTGGAAGCAGTGTTTGGTCACATTTGTAAGCAATGCTGGTGCAAGTCCGTGGGCCTACAATCAATTTTTCATAAGCAAACACCTCCCAAGCAGTTTCATAAATATTTCCCCTCTTAGTTTTTTCTTTTTTTTTCTTTTTTTTTTCAAGAGGGATGTTTTTAAGATCCAGTGACCTACAGGAGCATCACTAACAAATTCTAATCATCAAAATTTTAGCCATACCTCTGAGGCAACACTTGCTCAACCACAAAAAAAAAAAAAAAAAAAAAAAACCTCCCTCTTTCAAATCATAGAAAACTGTGAGAGCAGGTCTAAAGTCATAAATTGCATCACATATTTACAGTGCACAACGATTCCATTTGGGCTTAAATCCTCAATATCTCGCTGCTTTGCCTCATAAACTACAGTAAGCATGGTCATGTAGGAATATGTTGGTTTGTATTTCATGTGAGGTCATTCTCTGTGTTTGATAGTGCAGCGTACCGCTCTGATATTCATCCTCAGCACTTTGCTTACCAAACTCTGCAGTTTGGAGTCATAAATCCAACTTCAGCTTTACTTATATTATCACAAAATCAATTAGGTTTTCATTATCTGGCAGGGGAAGAAAGGAAAATGTGTGTGTGTTTTTTACCACCAGGGTATAATGAAAGGCATATTGCAGCCTGAAAATATATAAGTTATGTTTGTTTTTCTTCCCTTGATGACGCCTTGTAAAAATGTTGATTCTTTCCTCTTTTTCTCGCTGTTCCAAGGCAGCAACCCCCTACCCCCAAAACACACACACACACACACACACACATACACACACCCACACACAACCACACGTTCTTCTTGATAGCGGTTTGTGGAGGTGACGAGACATATTTTTCTCATCAGCCTGTTATCAAGTCGCAGTTCTGTGTGTCAGCTCTGTGTGATTGATTGTTGGAAAAGCGCTGCATTAAATTAATGCACTCTGCTTTCTTCATTCAGTGTTAATGTTGGCGTCACACTGCAGCGCTGTACTTGTTTGGCACTAGTGGTTCTGAAGGATGTGGTGTAGTTTCACTATTAAACCATAAATAGTGCCACGAGTCATTTTTGTTTTGCACTATTTTTTATTTATTTATTTATTTTGTATCCAAAGAACACCAAAAAAATACAAGCGATTTTGAATATTTGGCCCATTTGGTTTATCCACATTTTACATTGCAACAAACCATTTTGCAAATCATACAGGGGTAAGATTTCAGATCATATAATCAAAATCATTCAATTTTCAGATTTGAATTTTTGGTTGAAACACCCACCTTGTAATATTCTGATTCTGTGGCCATTCATAAACCACAGAACTGATAATTGGCTGTGTAAAGCCAATTAC
The DNA here is from genome assembly GCF_902150065.1 of Myripristis murdjan. NCBI lineage: Eukaryota > Metazoa > Chordata > Actinopteri > Holocentriformes > Holocentridae > Myripristis > Myripristis murdjan. Next base: position 24,588,340 of record NC_043991.1, read on the forward strand.
ACACTATTTTCCGGCGGAAGGACATCAAAACACAATAGCGCTGTTGCTTTTGGGAAAACTAATGTGGGCAAATGTGTTACAGGTACAGGTGTGAAGAAAGTTTGAAGTCTCTGAAAGTTAATTTTCATATCATAGTGCACTGAATGGAGACCAAATGGCTGGATAAAAGGGAGGAAAAATGATACTGGTGTTCTAAAATATGACTGGAAAAGTTTGGCAGACACGTGAAGCACATACATTTTGTGGCTATTATACTGAACATGCAGAATCACTGGTATGGTCCATTACAGATTCAAACTCATGCAACATGTGTGTGTTTGTAAAGGTGGAAAAGAGAGCCGGGGCCATTCCTTTTAAACATCCCTGCGATTGGACATTACAGCCCCGAATGTTGCCTCAAGTGCTTCTGATGAGCTCATTTCACTGGCACAATGACAAATCAAGCTTCTTTTCATTCACAACAAAATGATATCTCATGCGATCGCCCGAGGTCACCGTGAGTACTGTTTGTCAGCTGAGACTTTTTAACCTTTGACCTTGGCAAGGAAAAGCTATATCATAATAAGAGTGTGCATTCAGCTCACAAGAGGTACGGCTCCTCTGAGCTGTCTCAAGGTGACGCGGCGAGTCAGGAATCTGCTGATTTCAGATGTGGCGAATGGCAACCAAGATGTCTGTCAAATCCTCTCAGTGTTGTTATTGAAACCATATTTCGCTCGGCAGGAGAGTCGCTCTCCGTTTTTTAAAGGAGGCCGTAGAGCTGCAGCAAGAGGAGCTGTGAGTGATCGGCAGACCCGAGGCTGGTCTGAACGCTTGTTAGGACGTGATTCAGAGCAGCGCTTGGATTGAGTAGCAGTGGCACATGATCACAGAGCACAGAGTGATTGATTCCTGTGATGATTGGCTATTGAAACCCTTAAACTTAAATCTAATTCTTTTCTCATCATTATTTTAACCGAGGTATGTTTCGGCTGCTTATTGTACACTCTCATCCAAAATCATAGACACAGTGTGCAGAGATCTACTGTAACTTTGATTATCCAAAGCATACAGTGTATCATAGGTTGTGCAGCGCTTTAGTCCCTGTCATGGGCTGTCACACTATAAACAGTGCTAAGTTATTATGGAAGTGACGGTATCACCAAACACGTTTTGAGCGTTTACACAGCAGACCACCATAAGCTTTAGGCTCAGCTCCAGACTTCTTGCATTCCCCATCAGCAGAAACCCACAATGCCTTGGGAGAAGGCCGGGGGTGTCACGATGCTCTCAGGAATGCAGTTTCTTTTTTGAAACGCTGATGTTGGTCCCGCTGTTCCTATCTGATGAGGTTCATGTGGGTTATATCCATTTACAAAGAAATCACACTTAATCACTCTTATATCTTCCTGGTGCCACCTATTATTATTCTCTAAAGCCTCTGGAGAAGGCTTTATCAGCAAAGATAGAGGAAAGATACTGCACATTAAACTGCATGATATATTTAACAATTTAATTCAGCAATTCACGCACATAACACTGCAACTGCCAGTGCCTTTGAGACTTAATGATAGCTTCGAGTTTGGGCTTCTACCAGGAATAACAGCACAAGTTTGTTCCTGTGGTTAAAATCCGCACACAAAAATGTTTTGCAAATGGCAATTCATTTGGCAAGTAAAAAGCCATAGCTACTTATGTAGTACCGCTGGTTTAGATGGAGTGCACTGTTACGAAATTGTTGCAGATTATTAGGAATTAGCTCTTTGACATGCAATAAATCATTTTATATTGGAACTTATTTTATAATTTCATTATGAATCATTGTTAAGCCATCAACATTGTTGCAGGGAATCAAAGGATTCCAAGGGGAATTATCTGCCTGAGAATCTCATCCTGCAGCTCAGTGTTATCCAGAGTCATATATAATTTACTTCACACACAATTTATGCGGCTTCTATATAATATCTTGATTTATAAAAGTGTATTATATGCATACATGTGCTTGTATGTATGTGTGTGCATGCAGACTAATGTGTGGGCTATAGTTTATGTATTAATGTGTAGAGTTGTTTATTAGTGTAATGGACTGATGTCATTGTGAATGTCTGCCATCGGTGCCCTGGTATGTGTTTTCTAGAGCAACGTGCTTATTTTTTCATCATTGTTTAATATCATACTGGGTGTTTGCCACTGTGACCTCAGGGCAAGTCAGTGACAAAGTGGAGGAACAAACTTTGTCAGCAATAAATAGCTATATTAGACATCTATAATGGCATTTACTATGCGGTTTTTGTTTACCCCTTGCACCAACATCATAAATCAGAGCAGTATTTACTGTCAACGACGCCACAATGTGCAGGGATTCTTCAAACGGCAGGCTAACAAGCGGCTTTGTTATGGCTCATTTGCTTATAAGCATGGTGCCAGTTTGGATGCCAGAGGTTGCCAGTTTCAGTCCCATTAGAATGGAACAGCAGTAAACCAAAACTACATAGGGGTCCATATATAGGTTAATATTAGTGATGATGTACTGTTGACATATTAAAATTCACACAGTTCTCTCCTGTAGGGAAAAGTATTGCTTTCCTTTTGTTTCATACTACCACTCTCAAACCACTTCCACATCGAGTTTAGAAAAACATGTTCGCCACATTCAGTAAATGTGCCTACATTGTTGATTTTGTATGGCTTGGTAGCTGTCATTCTGGGCATACCTGGGTAAAGACTCATGTCAGGTTTCTCAAGCGTCGCTAATCCTTTCACTGCTCGCCGACCGTAAAGGCCAAGAAGGGATTCCAGCTTTGGCTCCTCAAGAGAGGGCATCCTATCCCGGTCCTCTACCCGGTAGCCAGATTTAGTACAGAATAATTCAATAACCGTGGGGAAATGGAAATTACTAGCAAAATACATGAGCCTCTCCGTGATGAGAAATGCTCTCATGGAAGCTGTTTTTTCTTATGAATGAAATTACAGCAATATTCTAAGTCAACACTTTCCTTGAAAACTGGTTGTACATGTTAATTACAAGCGAACAAAGGTTTCATGACTACCATATGGCATATTCATAGAAGCCGATTCAACGTCTAACAACATTATGAGCAAGTATGAAACTAGACCTGGGCCGCCTGTGACAGGCTAGTTTTATCCTACTGATGATGTGTTGTTACAATAGTAATTGGTTAGGAGTGCTTATTTTAATATTCCTCTCCCAAATAGTCACCACACTTTGCTCAAATATCATACTTGGGTTTGTGGTTATTACCATAAATACCTATGAACACACAGCACAATAGGTCCAATAGGTAACACACTAGAGGGTGAACTGCGAAATCTGAAGTGTTGATTTCATGTTGCAGACATGAATTATGTGAGGACTATGTTCCTCCACCACAAAGTGGTTCTGCTGAAAGCCAATGCATGGTTATGCATGGACCCATGTTATTTAGGCTTTAAGTAAAGGACTGGGTTATGGTAATGCAAATAAAACATACCCACCCCCCCGTCCCTCCCTTAACCCAGTCCAAGTGGGAGGTTAGTATCCTCAGAGTGACACCATCCCACCCAGAAGGTGCGGAAACAAGCGCTTGCAGAATGAGCATATCCAAACACATCCTCAAATTAAAAGAGGAATGTTTTTTTACAGGGATAAACAAGGGGATTTCTCCACCATTTGATTAGAACTCTGCAACATATTGCTTGAACAGAGAAACCATTTCATCCCAAAAAGTGAAATTGAGTGAAAAGATTGAATTCACAGAAGAAAACTTGTTGGCTGGTGGGTCAGACTTAAGCCTCAAGTGCAGATGAAGCCACACACCTTGTCCTGATTGGTTAATCTGAATCAAAATGTTGGTTATTTTTTGGGTTTGAAATGTTGTTTTCTAAAAAAAAAATGTCTAAGATTTACAGATAGATACAGGTAAAAATACAAGTAAGAAGCACTAAAGTTAGCAGTTAACATTACCTATTTAAAGAGGTGTTTACTTTGTCAGCCATTAGCAAAGATTGAGGGAAAACACACACACACACACACACACACACACGCACAGAGGTTTTACACTAGTGACTATTTTAATAACATGACACTGCATATCCTATGTTATAATAAGACAAAGGGTTCATTTAGAAAGTGTGTTTTTTTTTTTAAACTATGACTTGCTCTTTTCCATATTTCTGTCCCAAACAGCAGTGACGAGGATCTTAATAAGAGCCACATTAAAAAAAAAAAAAAAAAGTTGCCAAGCTTATTCTCATTGGTTTAAGAAGCACTGGCGTCACAGATGTAGTGAAAGTGAAAATTGGATTCAGTATTAATGTATTTTTGACTTGACTTTGTGGAGCAGAACAAATGACATTAGATATGCTGCGCGACTTTTGAAAAACGAGTTTAATTCTAGTTGTTTCATTAATTGGGCTTCATTGTCTTGAATGGAAACTCAGTGAACATGTTGCAGCACATTCAGCCCATTTTGGTTTTTTTGGTGTGTGTGTGTGTGTGTGTGTGTGTGTGTGTGTGTGTGTGCGTGCGTGTGTGGGTGTTTTTTTTTTTTGTTGCTTTTTTTATGCATGGAACTTGTATTATATTGCTACCATTTTCAAATTAAAATACTGAGTGTATGTGTGTGAATGTGTGTGTGTGTGAGAGAGTAGCTTAAATGATGAACCTGGTCGTTCTTGTGCGTGCTATTTAGTTAAAATCCTGCTTGATGAAACATTTAAACTCTTAAAAACTACTCTTGTTTCTCTCTTTAAATCCATAGGGTATTTTTTTTTACCTTTTACCTACCTAAAACCATATCTTTGATATCAAAATATAGTATAAACCCACGTCTTTCATATGGTTTCATGTCTTTGATACGGTTTTATGGTTTGCTGACAGAAAAATTGGATTATATGATGTTGCAGATCACCGCCAAGAAACTTTTAGTCTTACATCTACTCAGACATTATCGCTAAACTGTGGGGAGAATATACTCCAAAAGAAGGAACCGGAGATTAAGAAACAGAGTTAAAGGAAAAATCTTATCTCAGCAATCAGTGCATGAGCCCAGCAACATGAAGAATGCACGATCACAGTAACAAGGAGAGAAAGAGGTAGAGGGAGACAGACAGACAGAGAGATAGAGACAGAGATATGGAAACCAGGGAGTTGTATGAAAGCTGATTAGACTTTTATTAGTGCATCTATCATGCACACATGGTTTAGATATGGTGAGGTCAAATGTCATCATACATCTTAATCAGCCAATAATAAGTATCAGTGTGAACTTTCACCTCAGCCATCTCTAGGCCTATGGCTGTGTTCTCCAGGGCTGAATCTCCATAGTGTGGCTCAGTCCCTTTATAGTAGGTCTCATCGTAGCTCCTTCCCTCAGTCGCTCTCCACCTTACACCTCAAATATTTTTTTGTTCTCTTTCCTCGGGAAACTCTCAATCCCAAACAAATCTCCTTTCTTCTCTGTGATGATATCCCTGGTATAACTTTTCCTCGATATCCCCGATGAAATTTACACAGATGGAGCCAAGGAAACATGGAGAGGAAAGGGAACCAGACGTCACAGGGCAACCTTAGCTCCCACCTTCCTGCCTTTAATTCCGTCTTCGCCAGATTTCTGTGACGAGGTGAGGAAAATGCTCTCCTCCGCATGGATTTCCTCCTTGGCAGATGCCGTCTTAGAGGGAGACTTTTAGAAAACATGCGAGGACGCCGTGGCGCACTACTGAGACTTATCCCTGTATCATACGGAGTGGGCCAAGCAAACATGACACCCTCAGGAGAGGCGAGTCCGGCGGGCCCCCCAAAAGTCTGTGTGTTCAGGAAATGTGATTAGGGATCAATTAGGAGGAGGAACATTTTGACACATGTCTCACATTTGGAGTGAGGAGAATGGGTTATCAGTGCTAGAGGAAGGAGGAGATTGAATGTATGGTTGATATCCAATACACTGTTGATGGTAAAAAAAAAAAAAAAAAAAAAAGGTTATTAGGTAGTGGAGCAAAGCAGAGAGAGGTAGAAATGTGTGGTATAGTGATAATCAGATCATTTGAGCTTACATTTTAATGCTATCTGTGGAAAAAAAGTGGATTACCTGATGTTCCAACTAAAATACATCCCTTTTGCCTCGGCTAATTGTGTAAAGAGAGGGAGGTCTGGCTCACAGTGCAGGTGTTGATTAAAATGATCTGCAGAACATTATAGCTTTTAGTCGAGATCTTGTTTTTTCCCCATTCTTAGTTCCTGATTTGATTTTTTTTTAGTCACTGAGAGAAAGAGAAGAACTGCTCTATTGAAAAACCTGAGGAGAGACCAGGCTTCCCTTTTCTCCAGAGCCCGTCAACAGCATTACAATCTCTGGTGAGAAAGTACATTTACAATACTGACATGACCTCACATTTCTACATGCGTACATGAGGCCAATAATATTCCGTGGTTTCCTACGTCACTGGATAGCTCTGTGAAACCGCGAAAGCAGAGTTGGAAGTCTTGTTTTGGTAAACACTCCTCTAGAAACCACCCCGATCAGAATGTGGCCCGGCGGCTGCTGCCAGAATTAATATGTGGTTAATGACATGGTTTGGCTCGCTGCCCTGCACTATTGATCAAATGCGGATTCTTCCCGGTCCACTTTATTACTCTAATGTAAAACATTCATCATGGGGGATTTTTGCTGTTAAACTTGACGGGATATATGGAGTGTTTTCCCTTTTCAAGCCATGGCGTTCTGTAACAGAAACTGCACATGTCAGATCTGCAGATTAGCATCAAATTTACATACTTAAGTCTTCGAGACTCTGAAGTAGGTCAGAGGCCGTTGGCCATGGGCCTAGTGCAGAGAGAGCTGCTTCAGTTAAATAGTAAAATATGCAGCTTGTAGTCAATCTTTATGAATCATCATGTGACTGAGCCAGGTACGTTCACACGCTTAACCAACGAGCCCAGGTGAATAGCACAAAGCGGAGTGCTTTTGCAGTTTATCTTTGGCATTATGCGCCTGGTTATAGAGCATTTTGCCTCAGTGAACACACCACAACAACATCTGGAGGTGATCTATAGGGAATGGCAGCAGAGAGATGGAGAGAGGGTCCCCAAGTAATCCAGTAGTAGGATTCATTTGCAGGCTGAAAGAGCTGGGGGGCTGCAACATGACGCAACACCGAGGGCTGAGGTGCTGTTACAGTCTTTGAGGTTTCAGGCTCTGGCACCCATCCCTCTCTCTCTCTCCCTCTGTTTCTCTCTCTCTCGCTCTCATTCTTTCTCTCTCGGCATCCCGTGTCTTTCCTTCTTGCTTCTGCCGCCTTCCCTGCCTGCCCGCCTCTCTCTCTCTCTCTCTCTCTCTCTCTCTCGTTCTCCCGCTCTGTCTCTGGGCTTGGCTCCAGGTGTGTTGTAACACTGTGGTGGTTTCCAGGTTATACACTCATTGCACAGGCGCCATAGTGCTGGGGTTCCTCAAGATAAGAATTCGTGAACAGTTGGTTTGGATGAGCCACAGCTAATTCCATGTAATGCACCGACAGAGTCACACAGTCTCAGATGACTGTCACCAAAGAGGTTTTACGTTGAGCTCGTGAGGAAGATTGGGGTGCATTAAAACCATATGCTTTCTACAGTGCATGATCAAACTGGTGCACGCTCTTCCCAATGGATAGCAAAGATAATGAAAGTCATTATTACCTTGAAACAGAATTGAAAAAGTTTCAATCGGACCAAGATAAATCCCCAAATTGACTTTCTTCATTTCTCTTTTCCTTCCCTCTCTTACCTGTCCTCACGTTCTCACCCCTCCTCTCCTGTCTTGTCCTGTCCTGTCCCGCTGGACCCTGCTCTACTGTTCCCTGTCCTGCAGCGGTTCACCTCGCCACCCAGTTTCACCATGCCTCCCCATTCAGTCCTGGCCTGTCCTATTCCAACCAAGCCGTGCCTTCCTATCTTGTTCTTTGTTATCCCTCTCCCGGGACGGTCCTGCCTGACCTGACAACCTTAGCCCATTGCCTCCTCTCCCAAGTGTCCCCACTCCTTTCTCCTGCCACTTCTCCTCTGATCCCGTTCTTTATCCTTTCCCACAATGCCCTCTCTTTTATCGTCGTTAACAAGCGCTGTCATTGTATTATTTACCTCGCGGTTGAAATATTGACAAATATGAAGTGAATCTGCCCAGAGAGCCCATTATAAACAGGCCAAAGGAAGCCAAGCGCTGTCTGGTTCAGATTGTTTGAATTAGAGCAATTGCGTCTTTTAGCCTCCCCTCTGCTCCCTCTGCATAACACACACACACACACACACACACACACACATACACACAAGCACAGGCTCTAGGAATCATTACAATCCAGCTGCCTCCCATTCGAGGCTCATCTGCCACTGCCAAAGGATGATGATGCTGATGAAGTTGCACTGGACAGCATGCCTTCATTGGTCCCATGATGACATCACAGGGTGATGTCATGCAGACGGGTGTGGTGATTGGACAGGCAGCTGAGAAGCGTTATGTTTGCGTGTGTGTGTGTGTGTGCTTGTGTGTGTGCTTGTGTGTGACAGAGTGTGTGTGTGTTCGTGTTAGGGCAGGGTGAAAATATGCACTGCTCTCTGGGGTTCTCCGCAGTCAGTCAGAGTTCTGGATGGACACTTTCTGTTGCGTTCGTACTGGAGGAGGGAAAGATAGAGGAAGACAAACAGGAGGAAGACGGGAATGAGGGGGAGGAGAAGTAGAGGGAAGACATGAGGGAGGAAAAAGGGATAGAGAGCATGGATGAAGAGGAGGAAAAAGGTAAAAGAGATGCAGGAGTGCCAGATAAAAATGTGAAAAAAAAAAAAAAAAACACTGGGTGGGAGGAAAATCCGGAGAAGAAGCAGTGGTGAGACTCTGAATGTCTCCTGTGGATATCGAAGCACCATCAAATCAAATTGTGATTTCACTGCATATTTTTCATGCTTTTCAAAAATACATCTCATTCTGTAAGATTTTTTTTTTCTTTTTTTCCCATTCTCAAACCTATATGTGATATAGCAAAATGACACATGATCTTTGCAAAAAACAGACATCTCCATTTTTATTCAATTCTATAAAGCATATTTTTTCCAGGTACTACCAATCAAAAAAAAAAAAAAAAAAATCACTGGTAGGTTAATGCATAGGCAATGTGGCTTTTGAAACAAAACTTGGATTTGGATTCAGAAAGTATGTTATATGAAGCATTATATACTAAAATCAGTTCTTTCTTTCTTTCTTTTTTCTTTTTTCTTTTTTCTTTTTTCTTTTTTTTTTTTTTACTTTTTTTGCAGTAAAATCCTCATTTGTTACTTTTCAACACACAATATTATGTTATGTTAAAATGTAACATATGTGGCCCTGAAAAGAGGACACTCCGGTGTGTTAAAGTGACATATCTCTTTTTTAGGGTGTATTACGGCCACAATTGACTTGAACTTGTGTGGTGTTGTACGTTTTGAATAACTTTCCATAGTAATTAGTAACACTGAGGGTAATCATGAGTGCAAAGTGTGCTCATCCTGCCATGAGATATAGACGTCACTGAAAACCTTTGAACACACTGTAGCCATGAGGAATGCACAACGGGAATACAATACATGCACTCACTCACGCACACACACACACACACACACAAAACACCTGTAATCCCATGTTATCCGCAGCAGAACACAGTCTAATCTAATCTCCCGAAGTCTTTCCCCGGGACTGGATTTTCCTCAGACTTGTCGTTCCAAGAATATTTTTTCCATCTCCTCCTCTGTCAGTGGAGTGAATCTGCTGTTATTTGCTGGACTTTGGTTGATCTCCCTGTGGCAGTGAATTGCACCACAAACCTCCTACGCAGTCCACGGGCGATAAACACATATCAGCAGCTGTGGTTGTACATAATTGATGTTGTCACAGCAATGAAACGGGCACAAAGTCATATAACCACAAGGAAGAGCAGCGCACCTTTATCAGAGGAAAAAACACGATAAACCTGTAGAAGTAAAGGGAGACGAGCAGGTAGACAAACTTGTTGGCCGAGGTTAGGGGGAAAGGAGGACGATAAGTATTTATCAGGTGGCAGGTTAGTGATGTCACATGCAGGTGAAACCACAGAAGTAGGCCAGTCTAAGCATGACCGAGGCTCGGATTTTGGGGATGGACCTGCCAGTTAGCATCATCTGTCTGTGGTGGCTCAGTTTAGCTGCTTATATTTACTTGCAGTGAATCTGCACCTCCAAATACACCTGTTTCCTCTTTGAATAAGCTTATTACCACTGTAAACTCTCAACAAAAATCAGATGCCATATCTTGTGTGCTCATGTTGTGCACCAAAGATGCCATTCGTTCATAGAATTAGAGCCCTTAACCCTTTGAAACCTGGGTGGACGTCAGATGTCCTATGATTAAATGCTTGTGAAAGGTTACTTTTTTCATTCTTTCTTTCTTAATTTCTTTTTTTAAATTTTCAGGACTTTTTTGGTTGCTTGATTTCAGGTCATTTTTTAAAAATGTTGCTAATTTTAAGGTCATTTTCTTATAAGTTTTTACTATTTTCTTGCTAAATTTTGGGTCTTCGCTTTTCCCCCATGTTCTTGAAAGAAATCAAATGAATCTGCTCGGATTTCTGAGTGTTAATGTTTTGCTTAAACATGTACAGGCTACTCGGGCACTCAGTCTGCGTGAAGTCGTTTCCTCTCTTGTGTGTTTGGTAACATCGATGATGGTATCTCAGTCATGCATGTAGCTTCCTGAGTGCTATGGCTGGGCCAGTGTCGGAGGCTGATCCAGATCTACACACTATAAGCCAAATACGTGTACTGGTGATGACTGGACTCTTAAAAGAACAGCTACTGGTGCCTGTGTGTTAATGTAGTTAAATTAGTATGGATATGATTGCTTTAAACTGTATGCAGTATTTAGTTTGGACAGGTCCATCAGCGTACATGCGTATTGCTAGGAAACAAGTGAAAACCCTTGTACACATCAGCTGTTCTAACAACATGGACGTTAAAGCTGGGTTATTATTGACCACTTGAAAGGTTGAAACTCGCCTCTATGTCTTTTGCCTCCCTTTGTACCGTCCCCAGTTCACTTTATGACTCAGCAAGTGTGTGCTCAATAACAACACATAAAGAGGTAATTTTATCCATTATGGTTATGAGCCCAAAATGACTGGATGACAGTTGTACTTGGACAAAACACAGTATCCATACAAGATGCTTGATCGGCCCACGCCGACTCCGTGCTGCAACATTAAAGGCACAGCACAGTGAACATTTAGTGAATTCCCTCTCACAGCCATGTAACTAAAACTTTACTGACGTTCGTACTGCCACCAAACACACAGTTAACCCTTGCAATGCCATCTCAGCCTTTTCCCACATAAATGAAATGGCAGTGAAACACTTGCATTATACCTCCCAGCCGGTTGAAAGACAGTTTGTGTCCTTTATGTGCTCTAAACCAGAGTTATTCAACTGATATGGTCATGACCCACTGACGATCCATGAGCGCCCTCCTAGTGAGCCACAGAATACCGTGTCCTGTACGGGTCCAGTTTTCCAAACCCCTGGCCTGAGAGGATGTGTGTCTTACTTCCCCTCCTCCCTTTGATTTTTTTTTTTTCCCCCGGCTGGATGGTGTTCAAGGAGGCATGGTAGCTTATCAGAGTTTTTAAAATCTCAGGCAACAACTTGTAATGTTAGAAAAGCTGTTATTGAGGATTTCGACATGCTTTTTGCGGATAATGACCTTTTTTTTTTTTTTTAATTATTTTTATTTCAAGGATTTATATTGTTGCACATTTACAATAGAATAATTGCAGCTATTGTGATTGAAAATTTAATGGAATTTATATTCGTTTTTTGAAGAGTTTATGGACATTTCTGATTTTACAACCTGCTAGCTCTAGCTGTGGAATGGGTTGAGATCTCCTGCTCTAAACAAAGCTCCTGCTCAGTTGTTCTGGGATAGGCACGCTGGGGCTAATCGCTGCGTTTGGTGGTCAGTTCTTACAGTTTTGACAAACATGAGGATGAGATAAGAATAGCCATTTCGTTTTGAGATGGAGAGATATTTTAAGCATTGTTTTCATTTTTTATTTGTGCATGTGTGTGTGTGTGTGTGTTTGTGTCATTGGAGTGTGGGGCTGTAGCTGACTGGATGAATGCATGAGTGAACAAAAGAATAAGCAAACAAACTAACATATGGAGGGAGATTCCTGGAAAGTCGGACAAACCCTTACAAAACACAGAGCCCACAGATACCAGTGTTAGTGTTGGAGCATGGGCAGGGCGTTCTCTCTCTCTCTCTCTCTCTCTCTCTCTCTCTCTCTCTCTCTCTCTCTCTCTCTCTCTCTCTCTCTCTTTTCTGTCTTTCTTCCTTTTTTTCAGCTCAGAGGTTGGTGGTTAGGGCCAGCAGTACCAAGCAACAGACTGAAAAGGGAAATATGAATGAATCTCCTCACATTGTAAATGGCACAATGGGCAGATGGTGCCTCTCTCTCACTTTTCAATTTCTCTGTCTGTCCACTACGTATATTAATATCTAGAGCTGCTGAGCTGAAAGAACCGCAACTAAGTGTTACACAATTAGGGGATTTTTTTTGCTGCCGTCACGCAATTCCAAATATGGTCCCACAAACCCCCGAGGTTAGTTTATGGACATGTAATTTACATTTATAAGTCTTGCTTTAGTAGTTGAGAGTTGAGGTCGAAGAAAGAAAAATAATTCTGCCGATGTTTGCATGGACCATTTGAGAGGGGTAATAGAGTTTCATGGAAGCATGAAAGGAAACGATACGGCAAAATCTTGACAAGCTCTTCATTGTGTGTCTCTCCAGCTTGAAAAAATATTCATACATTTATTATGGAAATGAGATGTATTCATTAACATTGCAGTGAAACATAATAAATGTGGGGCGAAATTGCAAATTTAAGACATTTAGTGGTATACATATACATTTACCAACCATGGACACTACATTGCCTCATGTGCATTAGAGATAAGAAAGCACATGTAAAGGAATACTTCACCAATTTGGGCAAAATACCATTTTTCCAACTTAGCCAGACTGAGTCAAGACGCTCGATGCTATTTTCACCTCTGTACGTCCAGTGGTCCAGTTCCTATGGGTAGCATTTTGTGTTAGCTTAGCATAAAGAGTTGAAGTCTATGGGAGTCATTAGCCTGGCTCCATAAAAGTGAAAAAATAAACCTTACCTTAAATAAAAATAAACCAGTCAGGCAACATTAGGACAAAAAAAAAATGATGGCCTACTGTCTGTACTTTTTGGGACATTTCCTGTGTAGTGCTGGAGTTTATGTGACGACACTGAAGGCAACACGTGGGCTATTTCAGGCAGAAAATGTAACCTGGTGATGGAAGACAAGCAAAATCTCAGGCTTGTATCAGGTTCAGATTGGAAAAAAAAAAATGCAGCCCGATCCGAACTGTAGTGCAGAGAGGTAGTGAGGTCTGGTGCAGTTGATCCCTGGCCAGGAGGGTGTGGGTTCACCTTCCCTGGCAGCGCCCTGCCAGCTCCACGCTCCGCTTCCTCTGGAGGGTGGAGAAATTCTTCGTCAGCTGGTGATTAAGTGCCCTGTCATGGCAGAAGAATGAAGGAGAGGTGATAAGAGGACTTGGGGTGGGCATGAACTTTGAGGTGTGTATGTGTGGGTGTCTGTATGTGTGTGTGTATGTGTTTGTTTGTGTCTCTATTTGTATGTACGCTGAAGCATAAGAGCGTGTGTACATTCCTTCATCATGGCCGGGCCCTCTCTGTGTATATGCCTCCAGCTGACGGCAGCTTCCTGTTGTCATAATTGTCTTTTTATAGCCGGGCTGAGGCGCCCCCGGCCCAGGGCAGACAGACAGACACGCTCTTCATAATCTCCTGCTGGTCAGTGAAAAAGAAGCTCAATGAACGCAGCACAACACAGGGGAGAGGGGAATATATGGCACTCAGTTGTGGGAGATTTTAACCCTCCTGTTACCTTCAACTGTCCAAAGATTTGTGAGCAGTCGGGGTCAGTTTGACACCAGAAATTTAAACCTCCAGAAAAAGATTACAAGAAAAACTGTTACCCAAGTTTATGTGTCAGGTACTTTATTTTTCTCTGCCAAATGTCCCATTAACAATCAGTGGTTCTGGCCAGGGGCGCCGCCAGGAATTTTGGGCCCCATGAAAAAAAAAAAAAAAAAGTGTTATATATATATATATTTACTCGATGATGGTTTAATAATTTTATATTAGTTTTTACCTATTTTTTGGGGGCCCCTGTCAGGCTAGGGCCCTTGGAATTGTCCTAACTTTTCCCCCATATACGGTACCCCTGGTTCTGGCACCACTACAGGTGTGGTTATGTTTAGTTAGGACCCTAAAGCAGTTTTTGATGATTATAAATGGCATGTTATAATTCCTTAGGGTCATCCAAAACAACTCAAATAAATGTGTGTGTATATATTTTATACAGCTAAAACAGCCTGGGATCAAACTGACACCAAAGACACACCGACACTGAAAACATATCATCATGTTAACTTCATATTTTTCTCACTTGTCCCCATTAAATTAGGAAAAGTCATGAAATTGAAAAAAAAAAAAAAAAAAAAAAAAAAAAGTTAAGAAGTTAATCATGTATTTAGAGATGTTAAACATGTAATGGGGTCAAATCGACGCCAAAGATAATAGGAGGGTTAAAAATGTACAGTGTTAAATGTTGCGGAGCCCTAAAGGCAATCAATAAAACGTTTTAATCAGCCTGTGCTGATGGCAGTGGCAGCCATCATTATGTAAGTTTTGCCTCATAGTTCCTCTTGAACCTCAGCATGCGCTTATCTGAACTGCGGCCCCCCCATATAAGGAGCCCTGTATTGTTAGCTTACAGAATGGTAACAAGATTAGACCTCGCTTGGCTTTGTGTGTATAATAACCCCACCTCCCTGGCATTCATAGCACAGGCCTGGGTCATAGTTAAGAGGGAGAAAGGATAAAATAAAGCAATGGCAGCGCTCTTATCCGACTCTCCCCTCCCTTCTCCTTTCCTTCCTGTGAAATCAGATCTGAGCTGTGGCCTGTCTCTCCACCCGGCCCCTCGAGAGAGACAGGGGTATCTGTCTGTCCTCACACCGCTTCCTCCTTGGCCTCGCCGACATGGGTGGCGCTGGGGCTGTTGCGTAACCGCAGGTTGAAGGCACGACGTTATGAGGTCATCATCCTGTGACCGACATTACTGCTGCTGCCTACTCCTCTCCAGACAGGCCCGAGCTCCAGTGTGCCTGTTCCTCCCTTCCTGTGTGTATCCTGGGATGTGGTGAAAGTAGGTCTCCAAATGATTTGACTCATAATAGCCTTGCCATGCGGGCACAGTGATACAAATGATTGGGCGGCTGGATTATGACAGATGTGTCAGTGTTCCCTCTTAAGAAAAGCATAAATGTCCATTTTCAGCACACAAGACATTATTCATTATAGTTACTGTCCTGAACTAGACTTAAATGTGACCTGAAAAGATGCACAATAAGGCCATTATGGCACCTTCCCACAACTCATCCATTATCATGGGACCTTGTTGCATTTTGGCTGGCATCTTTAATCCCAAGATATAAAGCTGTGTCTTTGTGCTTATCAGTCAGAGCATCAGCGAGCCCTCATCAGGAAATGTTTTTTTAATAGCCATGCTGCCCCTGTACCGTAACGCCGCACCAGCCAATTAGCTGCCAGTAAATACATGCTCGTGTGTATTTCAGAAATGGAGCTTGGCCCCGGGTCTCAGTATTCGCTCAGTCCAGATACCGGGGGCACAAAGTCGCATAAGGGCCCTTTGAGAGGCTCGTCAGGTGCATTTTGCCTCCGCTGTCCGCAGCCTTATCTGATGAGCTGTGAAGCAAAGCTAGCACTCTGCGGTCGGCATCGACACTCGCTGTGGGCCCCTGACAAGACTATGACATTTTGTGCTGCGGCCAGTCGAGGCGCGGAGCGGAGACCGGCTGGCGCACAGAAAACGGTGATAAACATCAAATTGCTCTCATCAGCGACAAAAACTGTCTGTGTTCTCGCAGATTTAGAGGCTCTGTGCACGGCATTCAGGAGAAGGGCGCCTTTTAAAGCGGAGCTGAATAATATGTGGACGGTGGCGAGAGAAAAATGCTATTAAAGCATTTAGGCAAGGAATAAGGTCAAGCCATTAGGTGTTGCGAAATATTCAAATTCAGTGTCTGAGTGCTTTGAGTGTTTCCATTCCCTTCACTTTGCTCCTTTCGTTTGGATTTTTTTTTTAACATTTTTTTTTCATACTTTTTTTTGTACCTATAAAGAAAAAGTCAAAAGATAGTGTTTAGAGGGAAGCTTACAAAACAGTGTTATGGAAGAGGAATGTAGTAATGGCAGCCTTAAGAGCGAATATGGCATAGCAAACAACAAAAAACACCCCAAAACAATCCTGGATATTGAAAAAATAATATTTGTAGGAATTTTAATATCATATACATGATAATATTTAAAGAGAATACTCTCCTGGTTGGTTCCTTTATTAAAAAATAAGGGATGCAACTCACCTGATGTAATATCATAAGTTGGAGTTACAGTTCATTTTTACGAACTGAAATGATCCTTTTTACGTCTTCACCATAAAATTTGTATTTATTGAATATGCTTGATCAGCGTTTTGCCACTGCTCTGTGCCGTGGCCATTGTTCTCTCTCCTGTCAGTGTTACAGAGCTGGTGTGTGTGTGTACAGTTTAAAAGTTAAAACGCTGCTCCTATCTGTGGGTAGAGGGTGTGTGCTGATATACGAGATCAGCACACACACACACACACACACACTATCATCAAGCGAGTATTTACTCGTTGGCCCGGCGCCCCGGCTGCTCTGTCACGATGGCATCTGACGTCGTTTTTGTGTGCCTGAATTTCGATGCACGCCAAACAACGTAAAGTTCACACACACAATATTCTTTCCAAATGTCAGAACTTTATTAGCCCCACCCAGACTGTGTTGTATATTGTCATATTGACAGGCAGATACAAAGACTGGCTTGATACTACATGAAGCCAAGTGTAATAGCGTTGCTGGCAGTGTCAAATATGACATTATGATATAAGTAACACCCTCATTATGGCTTAATGGGGCTGTAAGAGTGACATAATACTACAGAGACCCTCAGCTAAATGGAAAACCCCTCTGAAATGATCTTTCTTTGACCCGAAGTTGAGTTACTAACATTTCAGCACCCACTGCTCCCCTACTGTTTTCGTTTTTTTTTTTTTTTTTTTTTTGCATTTTCCTTTGCATTCCTTTCTTTCTCCCCATATTTAAATTTAGGAGAGGTAAAGGGTGCCTTTTTTTTTAAAGGTCTTTGCTTATTTCCAGGCTGTCTCTTCTCTCAGTTCTTCCCCTGTTCCACCTTTTCTCTTTTTGGTTGCCCCATTGAGTTTTAGTCCATTGCACCCCTTCTCCTACATTTTCTCTCATGCTTCCCACTCTTGCCCACACTGAAAAAAAAAAAAAAAAAAAAAAAAAAAACTGCGCTGGAAGAAAGAGAGAAAGAAAGAAAGAAAAGAAACAGTTGAACATTTCCATGGCTATGCATTATCTACATCATGATCTAAGCCTGGCTGCTGTGCGGAGTTGCTCTCTGTTTTTTTTAAGTTTAACCATCATTAACGCCAGTGGGGCCCACGTCTGGCACATGGAACTACAGTGACGATGATGATGATGATGAAGATGAAGACAATAATGACGGTAAGAGTAATGGAATACTACTCTTAGGTCTGCAGAGGCTGCTTACGCACGGCTCCGAATGACTCACAGGGAGGGGAGGGTCCTCCCTCTCGCTGCAACTTTGTGGCGAGGTATTAAAATAGTGAGTTAGAAAAAAAGAAAAAAAAAAAAAAACAGGTTCGAAAGCCAATTACACAATCTGAACTCTCGGTAATGGAATGCAGGGAAAGTAGTTTACATCAATGGATGTATACATACACATCGCTGCACATGGGAAGAAAAAACTAAGCAGAGCAGAGAGAAAAAGAGAAAAGTTATAAACAGATGGAAGGAAAAGAAAATAGGGGATTTTAAAGGTTACTGGAGCCTGCTCATTTGATTAGTGATGCATTTTCATGTAATGTTCTTGGTTTGATGCCCTGGGTTTGCTCTCAGTGAACTGATCTCGCGGTGTGTTTCAAAATGCTTTTTAGTGACCATTTTTACATCCATAAAATATGTAAAAGACATCTTCCTCGGTTATTTTCTTTATATTATGGCCAAGTCCGCAGGCCTGCGAGCCAATCCTGAACCCAGTGTTGGAACAAAGGACATAATGGTGGGTTGTTCCAAAATTAGCTCTGTGTCTCCCCTGCACCGGCTCCCGGCTCTCTGACTGCAAAGCACACGAGTCCCTCCGCTCACACATGCAGATGCTAACCTACACGTTTGGGTGAAGCTCGAAGAAGAAATGAACAATGGATCCCCTGCACTTATGAGCACGGAGAACTGACGGGTTGTGTTCCAGTGCCACCTCACTCACAACAGATACACACACACACACACACACATACACACACACTGTTGACTGTTCTTCTCTACGACGTCAGTCTCCACTCTGTAGAGCCAATTCATTGCAATTGTTTGCTTTGTGCAGGAAGGAGCCCCTGACTTATTTAACCAGAAAATACAAATAGCAGGCCAACTGAATAAGTCCCTCATTGTTAACATGTATGTGCTTTTAATAGCAGGACGCCTTTTTCTTGCTGTATGCGAAACGTTGGTGTCAAAGCCTCCAAGACAAACAAAAAGTTGTATTTTTCCCCAGCCAAACAGAGCAGAGGTGTGCGTGTGTTTGCATATGTGTGTGTGTGTGTGTGTGTGTGCTTACATGGTGTTTGCATGCCCACGTCTCAGTCACTTTCAGCGAAGTGCCGTAATATGTAGACATTTCACCACAGCACACTATCCCGCATCACATTTTCCCCGGTACAAATGTTGCTAGCTCACGTCTGCCATGTATGTGAACAAGCATACACAGCTTGGCATCGCGGGGCAGTGGAACAACTCAGCACACACACACACACACACACACACACAGGCAACAAGCTGGAGAGAGTCCATTCAGGCTGTAAGGTCTATAAACCGAGTCAGGCCAACGAGGTCACATACTTATAAACACAAGTGTTGTGTGAGTCACACAGCACTCTGAGAAAGTCTGGTGGCTGGAGGTATCTTAGGAAAAGCACACCAACACACAACTATGTACAGAATAGCACAAAGTGATGTTATAGATGGAGGACAAGAATGTTTTCAATTAGCTATTCTGGTGACACTTTATAAGAACCATCCTAAATAAATGGCACACTGATAGTTAATTAAACTTCAGTTAATAGTTATTTCACTGTTAAGAAACACTGATGATTGTGCTGCAGCTGGTCATGACATGATAATAATGATAATTTATAATGTTTGCTAATTGTTAGTAATGCTGTAAATTATCTTATTATATCATCAGATAAATGAAGTGTAATAGAAAGTGCAATATTTCGGCACAATGTGGCACAACACAGGAATCCTCAAGTAGTACCTCAAGTACCTCAAAACTGTCCTGAAGTAAATGTACTTCTGTGTGTTACCTCACTCTGGTAACATTTGTATGATACTGATCTTATGGATGGTGTGTGTTATGAGGTGAGAGTGTGAGCAGAGCCAAACGTCATCTCTGTCTGTGTTTAACACTGCTTAGCTATTTTGTGCGAATGTGTATAGCATTACTAATAATTAGTAAACATAATTAATTAGAATTTCAATGTTTGTTAACAGGAAAAGTCTTTAATTAATCAGTTTACCATTTATTAATTTTTAACTTTAATTTCAATCTGCTTTCTTTCATGTGATAAAGGTATATTCAGCTGTAGTCACGATATCCAACAAATGATATCATTTTCTAAATCTCAGGAAAAATGAAGATAAATGTCTTCCGCCTGCAGGGAATATGGAAGCTTGTTGTCATTCAACCACATCAGTAAGTTTCTGCTGTCACATGCTGAATGTTGACCGAGGCTCAAAAACGAACTTCCACCAAAAACATGAAGACGTTTGTGATTCACTTTAAAAGCTTACCACACAGACGTCGCAGGTTTGTGTGTGTTTGCCAGATTTACGTCAGCCTCCTGTTTTGACCTTACGTGTTGATGTAAAGTTTATTTTTTTCTGCTTGCTGTGTCCACATTTTTTGGAATACTTTTATGAAATAGGACCAAAATATCCCGAATTTATGTTCAAACAAATACAAACCTGTGATTTCTTTATTGGTAAAAAATTTTAGAGTGCATTTCAGCCTTCTTCATGTTTTTCTTGGAAGTTGTTTTTTTCTCCGGGCCTCGGTTTGCAAAGCGCACTGGAATGAACAGGCGGATGACTGAACCTGAACTCATCACCATTCAATATGTAACCACAGAAGTGACTGATGTGGGTGAGTGATTTTCTATCATTCGAGATCACAAAGAGCGATGTTTCAACAAACTTACCATATCCCTTTAATGCTTCAGCCAATCTGCAAGTGCACCCCAGATGGACTTGGTCTCCAAGGAAATAGGGAGAGTCTGCACGTTGGACACGACTCTTCACCAAGTCCATCAAGAACAATGTACCGGCCAAAACATGTTGTCCAGACACATTTTTCCCTAAAATCTAAGCAAAAAATGTAGTTTGATAATCTGCTTTCCATCTGTGAAACGGCAAATTTGGTGAAGGCCTCTGTTGTGAGCCAAAACTCAGATCTACAAGACAAACATGCACATCTTGCACTACACAGGCGAAAAGACATATATTATATTACATATTGTTGCATTCTTGTAGCAGTGATTAAGGACTTTTTTTTTTTTTTTTGAGTTCATCACTCTTACTAAATGATGCCACATAACTCATAATTTCTAAGAATTCTCCCTAACGGAGTCATGGCTAATACAAGGTGACAAATCCAAGAATCTGTCCCTCTTGTCTTCTTTGCGTCTTGTTATCATTAGGAGGAGCACGTCAGAAAGCATCTCATGAAGTCATATAAAAATATTCAAATCGTGAGTAAAAACTAACTGCCCAGAATAGTGCAAAGGGATGCATTTCTGTCGATGGCCAAAGCTTAATGATTACCACGTTTCTGACATGTTTATGGACATTTCTGTGGAATGTTTTGCCAGGGAAATGCTAATTTAATTCTCGCATGCTTATCGGTGCTCTCTGCGTTTGATTACAGTGCCATAGCCTACGAGCCATGGCATGAATGTCATTAATTGCTGGTGAAATAAGTTTAGTGCCTTCAGCGTACCATATTGATCGCAGTTGGTATGAAAACGAGAACCCTCTGATGTCTTTTCAAAAAACGTCCACAAATGAAGAGTTTTTCGCTGATGTGGCAAATTTCCCATTACGCTTCTAAAGACATCCATGTGAACCTACTAATTTAGCTCGCTCGCAACAGCCTGTATTATTTTCAGACACATTAAATCCATGTGACTAATGAACGGCCTGCGCTTCGATGTGGGCGCACGTGCGCATGGTGCATGTGTGTCTCAGGTTCACACTGGGAGCTCACTTTCATCCGAGGGGGAATGCATTTGTTTCTGCCGGTGCAAATGCAGCGTTGGACGAGGAATCCACTGAGTTTCACTGGAGATGATGTTCTCTGCCAGTTTTAAGCGTCTTTGTGGTCATTGCTGTGACTTTAAATTCCTCCCAATCAATAAGAATTCAACCAAGCAGGTCAGTTTTAAGAGATTTTCCCCCCTAGTTACCAGTATTTCATTGAGCCAAAATCGCTGCGTGTGTGTGTAAGGGAAGGAAGGGAGGGGGGGCGGCTGTTAGTTCATGAGCTGGTGGCCCATCTGGTTTGAGTTACTTTTCGAGCCCCCCTCCTCAATTAAACTCAGCATGATGTCAATAAAATGTCAGACTGGAGAAGCCATCACTTAAATTAGGCCTGTCAAGTATTGTTCTTTCCTCCACATTCCAGCAGAGACGATCGGTCTGAAATGATTTGTAGTTTGATTAAGGTTACCGCAACGTGCCATTTCTCATTTGACTTGCTCACTTGCCTCGCAGACTTCATCGTAAAAGTTGTTTGCCTAAATAATGAGGACTCATCCTTCCTTACAAGACAAACACACCGAGGAAGGATGTTTTTGAGGAGGAGAAAGAGAGAGAGAGAAAAAAAAGAATTCACAATTTCCGCATTGATCTCCTAATTGTCTTTCGTGACGTTGATTTTTCCATGCCTCTCCTCTCGGTCCTTCACTTTTCATAATAGCCCTCTTTTTCTTTTTTTTTTTCAGCAGTCTTCCCACGGTTTGCCATCTGTAGCTTCCAGATTTATTCACGAAATGCTCCAAGATTAAACGGCATAGCACGGCGAGGTTTAGAGACACAGCAAGGGCCTTTTTTCTTAATGCTGCTCTCTCGTTGCCCACCAGATTTGTTCGATTTATTAGGAGTTCCCTGGTTTTAGCGAGGGGAGTTTCCCTTTCCTAGAGACCATGGATCACCCAGCCGCCTCTGCGTGCTGATATCCGGGATTATTACTGTCATTGCATTTCACATCTTTAGCTGGTTGCGCTGAATGCAGGCGTGTTTCCAGACATTCAGTCCAGACCTGAAAAATGGCAATCCAAAGAAAAGGTCACACATTCCCAACCACTCCCATTGGGAAAACAGGAGAGTCCACACCTTCTCAGGAACGTGGAGGCCTAGTACCCTGAAATCTGACAACAATTACCGCATGAATTTCAACACATTATAATGCCAAGCTTTATCTGCGGACCTCCACTCAGTGTTGTTCAGCCTGGAGATCATCAGCAGGGAGAGAAGAAAGACATGCAGGCCGTCGAGGTGCTTTCTAGCTGCAAAAGGAATTGGCAACCGGTTCGGGGTAAATCACTTTATTCAAGCTTGGGATACACTTATTATGTTGTAACCAAATCATCAAATCTCATTTCACATTTTTTATTGCAACGACGTGCGTGCTCAAGTTGCTTACACAAATCTTGGACACACACACACATGAGCTACAAGTCTGTAGCGCAAAGAGCCACAAAGCCTCTCACATTGCCTCTCATGTTTCAGCATGCTTCAGAAACATAAAGATTTAATCAGCTGTTGTGATGGCTGCGGTCAAACAGGACCGTGTCGAGCATCTAGAGCATCTAGAGGAGAGACGACCTACTGGCTGGCTCTGACTCGACGCCAGCGCGCTCTTGAAGGGTAGAGAGCGATGTGTAATTGCTGTACTTGCTGTGCAGTAAGGGGCTGAGTTCTCTGACTCTTACAGAGCCTTTAAGGGAGTTGAGGAAAAAAAAAATCTTTACTACTCCAGTTTCTATAGAAACTGCTGTTGCATTGTAAGGATGTGGTCTTGGAATTATAGAGCTGAATTCTCCATGTTTTAGATTCAGTCTTAGCATGGGTTTTATGGTATACATATTACTAAATCCTTAAATTAGATTGATATAGCCTTAAACATAAACATATGATAGATAGATAGATAGATAGATAGATAGAGTTCAGTAAAATAATTTCAGATCTTTTTTGTGTGTGCATGTGTGTGTGTACACTCAGTATCTATTTTATTAGGGCCACCTCCCTATTTATGCAAACCACTCACTCCGCCAGACAGTGAGTCACATATAAATAAAGCATAGCTAAAAAGCATGAAAACGGGGCCAAAAGTTTCAGTGAGTGTTTGTCTAAATGTTAGAATCGGCAAAATGAGTAATTTAAGCAACTTTGGATGTGATAGGATCACGCTCCCGGGATTCTGACGCACTCTGTTCTCCAGAGCTGTGAACAAAAAACACTCAAGTAAGACTCGCTCGGTCCAACAGGTAGGTCACAAATGAGGCCGTGCACAGCTCACACACTGTAACACCAAAAAGCCCAAGAATGTTAATCGATAAATCACTGTGAATTTCACAACCTCGTTATATTTTTCCTGTTTTTGTGCCCCTTTCCTCACCTCCCAGCAAAATTTAAGACTGTTTTTGTTCTCCGTAGATGGGTAATTCAAAATGCACTGTATTTCCATTAAGAAGGAATTGTTACTGTTTCCTTTGCCAAGGACTGAGAGCAACTATTTCCCATAGAACTTGCCTCAGTTTGCACCTGATTTCATCATGCGATCCAGAGATCTGAATCGCCAGAGACTGTGACTCCCTGTCATTCTCTCTATCACAGCTCATCTAAACTTGGGCTATTGTCTTTGTCAGAGCAATACATCGCCATTTAAATTGTTTCAGAAATGAACACATAAGTCAGTCACTCAATAGTAAATTTTTATTCACACTAGAGAAGGGACTGGTTTCAAAAAAAAAAAAAAAAAAAAAAAAATCAAGTGATATTTATTTATAGAGCCCATCTGAAAATGACAGCCGTCAAACACAAAGTGCGAATTACAACACACAGAAACAGAGCAAAAGATAAAAATAAAAGCAGGTACAAAAAAAATATGTGAGGCAAACCTTGTATGGAATTGAAAGGTTGGATTTGAGCTGCGGTTTAAAGGTGTTAATGGAGGGTGCAAACCTAATGGAGAGGGGCAGATTGTTCCATAACCTCAATGCGGCCACAGTGAAAACCCTCAGCTTTAACTGAGATCGCGGGACACAAAGCAACAACTGATTGGTGGACCTAAGCGATTTTGATATGGCACATGGATGAAGAAGATCAGAGACGGAGCCTTCCCCTTCTGCACGATAACCTCAGAAAAGATGTGGAGCACTGGTTAAACATAAATAAGTATGGATTACCGCTGCACGCTGATACGCTCACACCTTTAAAAATCACAAAAAACACCTTCAATAGAGAGCCTCCAGCGGCACACCACAGTTCACACAGCAGCTGTGGGTACCTTTACGCATGGTGCAGGGCGGTCTGCGCACAGACACTCACACACATACACACTTGCACCTGCGTGTGCATCTGTGTGAAGGTGACTACACGCACACACAGGCGCAGGTATGATGCCATTCTTGTTGTGTGAGAATGTTAAAATGAAATCTAATGTTTATGGACGACAAATAAATAAATAAATAAATAAAAATAAATGAATAGACTGCCAGTGCTCAAAGGAAAAGTTTCTGTTTATCCCAAAATACCAGTACAAAGTACAATATGGGCATGACACACTAACTCCATGTGAAGCTGCCCAGTGTGTGGAATGGATGAGCCTTGTGTGTAATTTATGTGTGTCTACTACCACACTGTATATAACAGTACATAAAATATGTATAAACATACAGTTGTACAGGGCTGGTGTTGTTTGTATGCTCATCTGTGTAAGTGTAATATGTTCTGTATGGATGAAAAATGATAATAATCAGTCCAACATTGCAATCTGTGTGTGACGCTTGGTACTGATCTCAGCGTGGTAGTGAGGTTAGCACATATTGCGACACAAACCAGACCAAGTTCCCTGTATGTCAACAAGGTGAGCTCATGGGAAGCCCCTGGTTCTCCCATGTCAGACAGACAGAGAGACATGTTGTGTCTCTCTGGCAAGCCATTCCCGGACCTTTTCTTTTTAGAGGCTTCTAATCCTGGCGGTTCCTTGGCCTGACGTCACAGGGCCCCTCCCCCCTCCCCTTCGTCTGCCGATGTGCTGTACCCACACTCTCATTTCCTCCACTGCTCACGAACACCAATCTCCACTCTGTTTGGCTCCTGACGTCTGAGCATCCGAGTAAAAGACACTACCTTGTCTGAGGCCACAGCTGGCCGGCCCGTTTCACAGGCGAGAGGGTTAAACTTTGGAGAAAGGGATTGTGAGTGTAAATATGTGCTGGTGTGGGTATGAGGCAGCCTACCAAGCTCCCTTTCCTCCCCTCCTTTGCTCTTCCCCACATCCCCATTTGTATTCCTCTGACTCGGCTGCCTGCCCTGCATCATGTGACCAGGAAGTGTGGCTCCCATCCATTTCCCCTCCTGACAGAAAGGAAACATTGTAACAGAGGGGGCCGGCGCAGGGCTCTGTTACGTCGCTGGTTAAAAATAACTGGCATATTTAAGACTGCCGAGGAATCCCAGGACAGGCAGAGGCTGGACAGCCTGCCGCCCGGCAGGAGCTCTCTCCTCCCTCTCAATCTGTTTCTCTCTCTCTCTGTCTCCCACTCTCTCTACGCTTCCTCTTCAAACTCCATTTCGCTTCACTCAAACCCTGCCACACTATCACCCCCACCCTCCAACGGCCCCCCACCCACATTCCCTTACACCGCTGGAAGCCCACCAGCAAACTCTGTGGAGGGATGAAAGCACAACGCTCGCCGGCTGCGTCCCTGCCCGGGCACAGCCCTGTCCGGCTGCAGAGGCTTGGCTGCGGTCCTCTAAACAAACAGCCCCCACAGACTCAGACAGGACCATCCATATGTATCCCACCACAAAGCTGCTCTGTCACACCAGCGCCTGCTGCTTTTGTTATCGCTGCAGAAGCTGTCAGGGAAACAACTGCAGAATTGTGTTGTTGTGAAAATGACCCTAATCAATTTACAGCACCATGATGTGTTAGGCATGTCTCCTCTTACTGATGAATGCCAGTGCTGTGATGACAGGTGTAGTGAACTCTACTTTTAACCTGCTATAAAGACTGTGTTTAGTTATGGCTAGCAGAGTCTTTTAGATTATTATGAGTGAAATGATCTTGTGGACCAGGAGACTTCATGAAAAGGGCACTGGAAGTGTCTTCGTCTTAAAATGACAGGATAAATAAACACTCAGTGCAGTTGTGTAGTTAATCACAATGTAAAATGTGAATGTTCAACATCATCTGAAAGTGCCTGTCTTTACTGGGAGTGTGCACTTGTAATTTGAAAACTAGATCAAATATATGTGGCTGATTATTCCTTTTTGTGATTTTGACTTGCTTGACTATTCCTAGACTACGATTCCTGGTTGTGTGATAACAGACAGTGATGTCAGTTAAAACGAAGAATTTCAATAATCGATATGTTAGACACAAGGAACAGGTTTAAATATGAATGTAAATACTTTTTATATACCGACAGACCTGTACAGGTATTAAAATCTGGCCAAACCATATTATTACGATTATTAGACCGACTGAACCTGCCTTGTGGCCGATGCTGCTCAATGGCAGACAGTTAAAGTCAGTCATACTGAGGTGTAATTTGGTGACAAAACAGACAGAAAAGACACAACAAATAATAACTGTGTTGGGACTAATCCGATGCATTTTAAATTGGAGGCGAGAGAGGCACAGCTTTGAGAATTAAGAAACCTTGACTCAGCTTTCAAGAATTAAGGAAAGAATGAAAGCTATTTTTTAATTACTGCACAGCATCTGGAAGGGAGCGCTGAAAACCTCAATATCTGGAGTTATGATCCACTGGTACTCATATTCAGTTGGACGCTTTCCAGAGGGGAGAGCTTGACTGAGGGACACTGGTGGAAACCATGTCACTCACAAGCAACCCAGGGAGAAAAGCCAAACACTGCGACTTGTGCAACGACTTATTTGTGCGTTTATTCGCAACTATTTGCATAATGTGCAGAATATCGATGTACACCACTGGATTATCAACTGTTCAATCTGACTGGGAATGTATGTATAGCGACTGTTGCGCGAACACAAACAGTTTCATTGCGGGAAACCGGACTGATTCACAGCCAAGGGCAACACCTGAGCTCACCTTCACAACAACAGTTGTTTTAAGATTGAAAAGACAAGTTGCTACCACAGGTTGTCGAAGTGAGTTCTGCGCTTTACGTCACTGATCATGCCATCGTGATATGACAAAAACAACATGAGAGCATAGGACTACAAAGATATCAGGACTCCTGTTCAAGGTAATTAGGGGGGAAAATGTGATGCCTCTGGGGTATGATACCTGTTGATACAATAATATTACCTCAGTACTCCCACATGTGATTTTTGCAGTTATGTCACCAATGTGTTTAACATAAAGCCAATATTGGAAATTGTGATGTAGTTACTATGATTCATTGTGGGCATGGTATCAACACGCTAAATTTACTTCAGGTGAGTGTTGCACCAGAAACATAATCCATACAAGTGGTTGGTGGAAGTTACAATGTCACCATGACTTCATTGTGACGGGGGGACGCACAATGGGGTCATCGTCTTTCCTCTGCCCTTATCTCCATTCAGGCTTTTTCTCTAGCACCGCTCTCACTGTCACTCCTACAAAGCTAACCACCTCAGCTGTCAAAGTGAATCCTTTCTTTTCAGAGCCATTATCTGCCATCATAAAGAATATGACTATGTTGAGAGGAGTTTCCATTGTGTCCCTACCTGCTGCAGGAAGCAGGCCGTCAGAAACAAGAGATTTAGTGCCACAACACAGTCACGTTTGAAACCAGCCTGTAAAACGGTTTCTCTCTCTGTGCAGTTGCAAAGCGAGTGTAAGACAATGCACACGCTGGCACATTGTGTTTTCATACATGTAAGCTTCGGGTGAGCCAGTAATCCACATTATCTAACAGGACTCACTGTCTGTTCAAAAAGTTCTCACGACTTTGTGTTTGCCAAGCGAATTCACATGCCGTCGTCCAATGGGGAACTTTGAATTAAAGTATCAAGAGTGCCAAGATGAGAGGTGTAGGCCTGCTTATTTGAATGTGTCCTGTTGAGGTGAGCAGACGTTTGTTGACATGCCTAACGGACAAGATCCTGATGCAGCAGGATCAGGAGCGAGCACTTTGTTTGCTCTCACACAGAACTCTCAAGCCAGTGCCTCTAATTATGTTCGATAGATTTGTGTGTCAGCCGGCAAGCTCTGAGCAAACACTGGCTGAGCCTGATTCATAATCAACAATGACCACAGAAGAGACAATTCTGAACATTTTAATATTTTTAAGAGGTAGAGAGAATGTTTTTCCCATATAGGATTTAACTATGTTCATGGGACTGTATTCTCTTTCATGGGTCTGAAAGATTTTTTTTTAATTGCTGTGCATGAGCCTTGAAGTATAGTCTAATGAAGATAATTTGTGGAGGCTATGGTGCATTTATTATCATAACCACCTGCCTCAAGGAACCAACATCCATCAGTTTTTTCATAATACAGTTTTTAAGACTTATAATGTTTTTGAGCGCAGTGACCATGCCTATATATCCACATTAAAAAAAAAAAAAAAAAACACTTGTACACAAAAAGTACAAAACATATCCCTCCTATTTTTTTTTTAATCAAGCTGAATACCTAAGGTGAAAATTACTGGCTCATGGGAATTGAGTTTAACAGTTTCAGACGAATGTGTTTGTGGGTGTGTGTGAGTGAGTGTGAGTGAGATAGAGAGTGTGTGTATAGGAGTGACTGAGTCAAACCAAAGGTACAGTATCACCCGTAACCTTACCACAGCGTCTCTGTGCGTGATTTGTAATCATTGTCCAGGAACACCTATCTTAGATCTCTCTTGGATCTTGGAATGTGGAAACAGGTATCGGTGCATTTGTTGGTACGTATGGTCGCATCATCAGACTGCTTTGCACAGGTGTACACCTAGAAGTCCTGGACATCCTGCTGATGTGATTTTTAAAATGTTTTTAGCTTATTATTATTATTATTATTATTATTATTATTATTTTAATTGTTAAAAGTGCAAGATCACAATTGGACTCACTCAAGGTAAGGTATGACGAGTTGGACCACGGCCAACTGATACCAAATTCAATCTACTACATTTGACTGTCTTTAAATAATTAGATGTAAGTCACTTTCATTCCCACGCGAGCCAGCCTGTGGCATTTGAAACCACATTTGACATGAGTAACAGAAGTACTGTTGCTATGAATCCAAACAAACCTCTCTCTCTCTCTCTCTCTCTCTCTCTCTCTGTCTGCCCCCTTCCTCCTCCGCCTCCTCCTCCTCGCGCTCCCCCGCCTCACCCCACCTCCTCCCCTCCCTCCCCTCGCGCTCGCGCTAACTGTTGTTCTTGAAGTGTTGCCGGGCAACGAAGGCGTGTCCAGCTCCGATCATTTAAGCAGGGAAACCCGTCTCACGCGGCTTGTCAGCTCAGTCTCGTTCAGGTTGCCGGTCCCTGCATGGCATCGGGCGCGAGGCAGACCAGGGAATCCCCGCGTGTCGCCTCGCTCCTCCTGATCAATTTGCATCAGCGCTGAAAGCCCGATTCGTCTGGCTCCTTGTACGCGACGCGCCCATCAGCGGCAGCATGGCTCGGACCAAAATATAGCGCACAGCACGGAGCGGTAACTTCAACACCCTGGGATACAAAGCCAAACCCAGCGCAGGTCGCGTCTCCGCTCCCACCGAGGAACACATCCCACCAGAAGGACTCTGCAGACATATTTCCATTGATGAGGTGCGGGACTTCAAACTTTTATTAACTAGAGTTATGTACTTTTTTGTGTGTGACTAGAATGGACTGCGTAGGCTTCTCCTTTGCGGATAACAACCACAAGGACTGACAGTGTGTTTGTTTAATTCCAGGCAGCCACCAAATGACTTCGAGATGGCACTAGGTGGGACGCTTCTGCCATCCATATCCACGTTTGCCAGCGGCCCGACTGACAAGAGTAAATCCATAGGAAGTGCGAATTTAGTGAGTATGATCAGTCTCACTGCGAACTCGGTCCCATGCTCAGATAGCTATGCGCAACACCATTTTAGCGAGGAAAAGATACAGCGTTTATTCCCTGTGTCTTAGTGTGAGTGATTTTGAGGTTGTGTCGCTCTCATGTTTTTTTGGGCACAGTCTGGGCTTCATGTCGCTGATCTGGGGCGTGCACCAGCCCAGATCCTGCGAGGCTGTAGTAGATTTTTTTTTTTTTTCCAGCGTGGAGACGGAGAATGGATAAGCGCACATGGGCTGCCATACAGAGCGAGGGACGCTGCACTCCTTTGCAGCAGCGATGTCAGATCTGATTAATGAAATGTATCAATCAATGGGCTTGCAAAAATCTAATCGTTGCCATCGACTCACAGGGCCACCAGGCAGATCAGCGGTATATTCCCCCGTGCCTATACAGACTGAGTCAAATGCAAGTGTTGCTCATGCCACTCCTTGTGTTTACCATTGCATTTTCTATGTGGGGGAATAAGATTAATCAGCATTCTGCAGCAGCAAGTGTTCTGTGCCAAGGACACTTGCTAAACCAGACTCAGCTTAGCTCACTGACTGAACTGTCACGATACCAGTTTCCATCACACAGATTCAAGGTTCCCCTCTCCTTGAATGCATTCATTCGCAAACATTATGCCATTTTAAAGGTAACTAGTCAAAATAAGCCAAATTTGTTAAAACAGACTCTGACGTGTGGTGAATGTTGTAAGCGTCTTCTGTACAGTAACAACACATATACAAGGAGCCATCCTCCTGTGCAGTTTTTAATGTCTGTGTGTGTTTGCTCTAGAGATGGAAGGAGGAATTGTCCCATCTTAAGAGACCCAGTGTGCCGACCGGAAGCAGTTGCTCCGACCCAGACCATCCCACTGCCACCACCACCACCGCAAACCCCAGCATGTCCAAAAAAGACACGGAGCCAGACCTGGACTTACTGGACTACGATTTCATTCTGTCCAACTCCATGCTCCAACAGCAACAACAGCAACAACAACAACAACAACAGCAGGAGTCCATGGCGTGCAGTTCAGCCCAGGCCCTGTCTCCATCCCCAGGCCCCTATTCTTCGTCGTACACTCTCCCCTCCCCACAGGGCACTTCCAGCGAGCTGCTCTACACCATCCCGGACATCAGTGATGTCTCTCCCTCTGGAGGCTTTGTGGCAGAGCTCATGAGGCCTGAACTGGACCCGGCATACCTCCAACCCACCAGCCTCCATGGCAAGTTTGTGGTCAAGACTACAATGGACATGGGGGACTACAGCCAAAGTGTGAACGTGAGCAAAGCCTGTGTTAATGCTGCCTCGGACCCGACTTCAGCACGTGCCTCGCCGCCATTTGCGTGCCCCAGGATAAAGCAGGAGAACCCCAGTAACTGCACCATCTCGCAGCCCATGGATGTCCAGCTGGCTCGGGTGAACTCCCAGGGACGAGGGAGCCAGCCGCGGCCCGGTCACCTAGACCCTCATGGCTTCCCCGGTGGAGGGCGCCCCATGGCAGGCGGCAGACTATCCTCATCCTCCTCCTTATCCCCAGACCACCCGATGAGCCGGGAGCACCAGGTGCTGGGCCACCCCCACCCTCAGCTCCCCCTACCTCCCCAGGGATACCACCATAGCTCTCCGCAAGGCTACACTTCCTTCCCACAGCCAACTTCCATCCAGTACCAAGGTCAGTGCTGGCATCATTTTGTGTTGCTTTATTGATGGGCCAGTTGGCTATTTCCTGACATGGCAAGCTACTGTAGATATTTAATTGTAAGGTCTTGTAGCTGCTGAATGGGATAATTGACATCAATAAAAACTTTTCCCATTTAATTCAAAGTTGCAAAAAATGGCAAAAATAAGCAGACCAACAAGTGTTGAAAAGTATTTGTCATAGCCTAGGATAGCAAGTCATTTTTTGACTGGATGTAGCATTTAAAGGGAGTTCTTTGGCAGTGGTGAATGCGGTAATTAGTTTTTAATTCAGATTTTTGGTTTTTGACTAAAGTTCCGTCTAAATCGTGAACAAAAGATAGAATTCATAGTGATTCAGTTTACGCTGTTGTTAAACGAAAAGCTTTGCTCAGTGGCATATTTACTGTTTGACACTGGTCCAAGTGGGCAATGCTACTCTTAAGATAGCTGCAAAACTGGTTTTCAAAAAATATATATATATAACATACAAAGATGGCTATGATGCTAATATAATCTGTCATAACTAACATATATTCTGTACAGGACAGTTGCACAGAGTTAAGGACAGAAGAAACCTTACTCCTAAATGATTAGGGATATATCACATTGCTTAACACCAGGCAAAGGATAAGAAGTAATTAAATACTCTCTTTAGTGCCGCAAGAAAATGTGATTTACCATTCAACTGAGCAAAATATTTGTACTCGCTATTGTGTTCTTTGACCGACGGTTATTTTATTGGTTATTTATCTATGCATTTGGTTATATGATCAGGGGAAGTGATGCTGACTGTTGCCTTTTGATTTTTCCACCACACAGAAGCCCTCATGATATCCGGTGGGGACTGCTTGCCGGAGGAACCAAAGCCCAAACGCGGCAGGCGCTCCTGGCCCAGGAAGAGGATCGCCACACACACGTGTGACTATGTTGGCTGTGGGAAAACCTACACTAAGAGCTCCCACCTCAAAGCACATCACCGCACACACACAGGTTTGTAACTGTATGTTAGGTCTTGTTTACAGCGTCCTCCTGTCAGCCCTCGGTTCAAATTAGGTTGTGGAGCAGGTTTAAATTAAATGATGTGACTTGTGCTATGCCCTTAACGGTTGATTCTTTTTTGTTTGTTGTTTGTTTTTGGGTGGGAGGGTGTATTTCATCAATGTATTATGTGTGCAATTCATTTTCAAAGTAACCATCTCCGCGATAGCCAGTGTTGACTACAATAGTGGCTGTTGGTACTACAATAAATTCAAAATCGCTATGAGTCATGAATAGGGGTTGGAGGGGTGGATGGGTGGGGGGTGGGGCTGTTTGGCAGGTGTGATGGAACAGGTTGATACTGATCCCTGCTCAAATACAAACCACAGCCTGTTTAGCCTGCCCTTTAAACACTGGCTGCAGGACAGGATGGACCTCTTTTCTTGTATTGAGGTGGAGGTTGGGCCATTTTAACCTCAGGGCCAACGCTAACTGCTCTGTCTGTGTGTGTCTCCATCAAAGGGGAGAAACCTTACCACTGCGACTGGGAGGGCTGCGGCTGGAAGTTTGCCCGTTCGGACGAGCTCACGCGCCACTACAGGAAGCACACGGGCCACCGGCCCTTCCAGTGTCAGAAATGTGACCGGGCCTTCTCAAGGTCAGACCACCTTGCTCTTCACATGAAGAGACACTTATGAGACTTTATTTGACCAGACTGGATGACGACGGACGAAGGCTACAGAAAGATCCAAAATTTATGTTTCGGCAACCTTGAAACAACGTGTGACTTGCATATTTTAAAACCATGATTTGCCTTCAAGCTGTTGTCAAGCATCAAGACAAGCTGTGCTGTTCACGGCAAAAAGAGCATTATTCCACCAAGAGCCTAGAATTTCTCGAAAGAGTGATCCTGTCTTTTGACGTTCGACAGGGGACTTGACAAGACCTCTCAGTCAGGGTGGTAAACTTCTCTCAAGGGACCAAACTGGAATTTGTCTTATTTAATCGACAAAACTTGGAGGACCAGGTGCCAACAACTTATGACTGGAAATGTATTATTGTCAGGGAAACCAGGAACAACAGACAAACATCTCCCAGAGGCCTTCTACCAGCAATATTCCATTAGTCTCTGTTAACAACTACACACTGTTCAAAATACTGTTTTAAAATAAACAAGTCTATATATATATTTATAGACATATATTTCACCTGCAATGCCATTAATTTCAGGTACAACTTTAATTTATATATTACAGGATGGTGCTCAGTGACTCTGAAGAAGGATTTTAAAGAAAAGGTACCAAAGACCAACTAAAAAAATTACAAAAAGGGTGAAAAATATGAAATAAGTGCCATACGGTTGTGTGTTTCTTGGAAACCTCTCTTCCACAATCTGACTTAAATCAGGTGAACACTTCACTTATCAATGGTGATGGCAATCTTCAATGCACTGCGGTTGCAAAGTGCAATAATTTATATGAGACATTCATATTTTTGTATTAAATAAGTAACTCTGAACAAAGATTTTTTTTTGTTTTGTTTATAGCCAAAATATGTAATATAATCTTGAATTTTGTACATTTGTAAATAAAAATGCTTTGTTAATGTTTTGTATTTTACAGTATGATAGAATAAAATGTATTTGAAACGAGATATGATTGCTATTTTCTATAGTTTAAACCTACATAT
This sequence comes from Myripristis murdjan, assembly GCF_902150065.1. Classification (NCBI taxonomy): domain Eukaryota; kingdom Metazoa; phylum Chordata; class Actinopteri; order Holocentriformes; family Holocentridae; genus Myripristis; species Myripristis murdjan. The sequence continues at coordinate 24,623,234 of NC_043991.1, forward strand.
GGTTCCACAATCACTATGTGCCGTGCAGTGGTCAGTCGTATAATCTGAGATGTATATTCCATATTTATAGTTTTGAATTAAAGCCACCCAGTTATCATTCATCTAAATTTAACTACAACACGGTGGCTTGAGCGTTATTTAGCGTATAGTTAAGCGTGTAGCCTTCTGTGGCTGTGTAATGGATAAGCACTTTTAAATGGCAACAAAAGCTCACAGCAGGCTCATATACAATATCCTCCTGATAATAGTGGGACCGCCACAGGCAAACTAACACAATGTTACTGTTAAAAAGATATTCAAAAATACACTTCTACAATGTCCCGTTTCCATGGGGCTCCCTTTCCACCTGTCAATGGGAAGAATGGGGAGGACAGCCAAGTTACTGGCTGACATTCAATGGTGACACCAAATCCAATTACACCTCTGCGCTTTAGCCGGAGCTCCCAGGTGCACACTTTGAATACACTCTGCAGAGATGCTATAGTGAGATAACGTCTATGATATGATTGTGCCGCATCCCACAATCATCAGTGTGCATCCTTTGGTTCTGTCTGTCCATGTGTCTTTGTACTTTTTGTAGGTACTGACAGCAAAGGGAAGACTTGCACTGCTCAAGATGTCAGTGTGAAATTACACCAACTAACATTTGTATAGATATTTTGTAAATTGAGGTTTATCAAAGTAAATGAAGCAGGCTGGCTGGACACCTGCTGCTCATGACTGTGCGAATGCTCAGTCATGGCTTTAATCTAGACTTTAGAACAATCAAAAATGGAAATCTAAGATTGATAGATAATGTAATTTCAAAACTGATTTAAAAATGGGAGTTGATAATCTCTGAATGATCAGTTATATATTGCCAAACTGAAAATGCCATGTTTTACTATGTAACATTTGCTTTACTAATCAATCAAAGCCATCATGTAAGGATTCCACTTTAGTGCATAAAAGTTATATTAAAAATACCAAAAGACTCAAACAGCATACAAGCTCATATTTTTTCAAGACATACATCTGTATTCATTAACAAAAAGTCACACTACAAAACGTGTGTATTACGACTGTCTTTAATTAAAGTGACATCTTACATACAAAATTAAAAGTTGATATCGGCGCATGATGCTGTGCATTTCAGTCACACACATGTTCAGGTTGGGAAGTGAGGGCTGATAGCTTTCTAACATGTAGTGGTCTATGCTGCCCCCTGTAGGCCTACAATATAATGAGCACACCTCCCACCCCTGGTGATTTCTCACTCATTTCTTTGTGGAGTATCGTGTAGAAACAAGTATGACGTGAATGTGTTTTCATCATGAGAATAACAGTAATAAAATACAAGTGGGAAAAAAAAATAATGACCCTACATTCAAGTTTCTGCACTATATAAAGCAAATAAAATAGGATGGGTATGGCTCCTTTATTTGGAGATGTTTTAAATAGCAGTCACACTAAATAAATCCTAGCAGATACTATGTAAACTTTAACCATGTTATAAGTATTGACGTTATGCCTGTAGAATTTTTCACAACTCCAATCTTAAGAGAATCCTGTTTGTTTACATGCATTCAGATCCGTGTTCACATCTCTGTTTAAGGTCACAGGGGGCTAAGCCAATCCCAGCATGCACTGAGTGGAAGGCAGGGAAACACCTAGACAGCTTGGCAGTCCATGACAGGGTAAACACACAAACAAACACACACACACAGATTGACACCTAAGGGCAATTTAGAGTCACCAGCTGGCCTTGACCTGCAGGTCTGTGGACTGTGGGAGGAAACCCACACAGACACAGGGAGAACATGTAGAAAGACTTCCCAGAAGAGTGGAAGCTGTTCTAGCTGCAAAGGGGGGGACCAACTCCATATTAATGCCTATGGATTTAGAATGGGATGTCATAAAAGCTGCTGTGGGTGTAATGTGAAGGTGGCCCATGTGTAGTGTATGTTTTGGGGTCCCTATGACTTGCCAACTGAGAAAAAAAGTGCATGAATACTGCCACAAACTTCCCAATCTCCTCCACCTACCCTTGTTCATAACCACTTAGTCTTTCTAAATAAACAACATTCATTTCATAATGACTTTGCTCTTAGCTAAAGTATAATAAAGAAATCCATGGCGCATACGTGATTTCTGATGCATAACTAATTTTAATTTTTACTCCCATTTCAAATCGACCGGCTTGTTCTCATACAAAACCAAATAACAATCCAGTATCAGTACAAAAGGTGAATGCTCTATAATATGAAGCCAGGTTTGTGTAATGAGACGTTCTGGAAATCCTTGCCCCTTATACCTGTAAACGGAGAAGAATAGCAAATGGGACATACATTACATCATAGTGTAAAATTTAAAGATTTGGTATTACATTTCTCAGTATAATGGGTACAGTGGGTAAAGGGTAAATGGGTAAAGTATCACACTCTGGCAGGTCATACGCACACAAAATCTTAATCTTAATCTTCTTAAAGCTTCTCTAGACTAGCTGGAATATAATATGCAGAAATAATAAGATCATTTCCAAGAGTGAAACAAAAGTAAAATGTAGTCTAACCAATGTTTATATGTTGTTTGTGCACTGATGCTTTACCAATAATCCACCTACTTCACTCTTACTGTAGCATTTCCTTTCTTGTCCTTTTCTCTCAGCTCACACACTCATTTGTGAGAGGCGCCCTCTGGAGACTCTTTAGCATCAGCAGAAGCAGCCCATTCTGCTCGGTGGGCGGTCACTGTGACCATTCTTTGTTCAAAAATGCAACATCACCATTAAAATCCACTCCTGCACGTTGTACAAACATGAGCACAGGTTTCTCTCTGCAGGAACGTTGTTGAACCTCCTGAGCCTCTGATGCAGGAGGAACTTTTTACCATTTTCCTTGAATAACATTGATCCTACAAACATCAATCTAAGAGTGGCTTGTAGAATGGAAATTTCCCCAGAGACTGATGATGCACACATTGTCTGGCTCTTAGAAAGGGACAGGACTGGGTGCTGAAGTGTACAGAGCATGGTTAGCCTAGTTACAGCAAAAGGTCATTACACTGTTTATTCCCATTTAAAGTGAAAAAGTATTCATCGCCTCAGTCTCCTCCTGTCCAGATGCTTTCTTATAGTTTTAATCATCATAACCACTACTGTAGGCTTGTGTGAGGGTCAAGAATTCCATGCAACACAACAGTGCCCCCATTCATGGGTGGTGGAAATCAGTATTAGACCTATCACGTTTGGGACTGACAGACCTACCGCCAGAGTGATTTAGACTCGCTCAGGGATGGGCAATCATGTTCCATGGAGAGTCTTCAGGCCTTCATTCCAGCCTTTCACTGCAGAAGGTGATTTCACTGATTAGTTGCTCCTGCTAAAGGTTTATTATTCAGTGAAATAATCACCTGCTGCAGTGACAGGCTAGAATGAAAACCTGAAGACTCTTGGCCTTCAATGACACGCTTGCCCATCCCTGTACTAGCAAGTGGTTGCAGATAAAAATGCACCTAATGTTCAGAATACAGACTGAAAATATGATTTATCCATTACAATGACAAATAAACATGTGCGTATACTATATATGGAGCACAAATGTGTGTATATAGTTAAAAGCGTGTATATAAATTAAAAACAGTAGAGTAGAAATGTACACATTCATGTTGGCACAAATACACATATCTGCATTGGACTGACAGGGAAAGCTAGCGACTGTGTCCTGTTCCTCCTCTCCCTCTCTTCAGGTGTGATGTGGAGTGACTTTGTGTGACTTCCAGTGGATGTGGCAGCTGCCATCGGTCCTGCTGGCCCTGCTTCTCCAGGTTCACCTATGCAAACATCCGGCACTGCTCCAAGATTGAAATCAGTGAGCATGTGGATGATGTCCTGGTGGTTATTTATGCCCTGTGGTAGAGAATGAGACAGTTTAGGCCTGACTCACTGCAGGGCCCGGTAGAGGAATGATGCACTGACCAGGAGCCTCATTTATACATCTTTCACAAGAGTCACAAAAGTGAGAAAAACTGTACATGACATGCTTGAGAAAAAAGTTGGGTGCTAATCTCTTGGGTCTAATCTCTTCTATACATGGCAGGGCCCAGGGAAGAAACTGACAGCAGTTTGGCAAGACCTGAATGCTAATTTCAAGTTTACAAGATGTTTATATTCTGTTCAGTGGAGATGTTCTCTTTGGGTGAAGTGAGGTGGCATTTTGATTGGCTAAATGACATGAGCAGTCCTCTGGCTGAAACAATATGAAAAATAAATGAACTTTTTTTTATTATTATTCTTACAATACCACTTAATTTATCATCTAGTATATTTTAGCAAAGTCTGAAATTGCCTCTACGCACATTACTCCCAACTCATCTGCTGCAAAAATAAGTAAAGTGAACTGTGAACTACTGTAAAATGAACTCAATCTCCAACACTTCTACTAGGAAATTGTTTCATCAAGTCCATTTAAGAGGGGTCTTTCACACAGTCACACTTGTTATAACATTCAAATCATTTAAGGGATGTTTCCCAGCGTCAGCACTTCACCTGCAGAAGATTTGGGGTTCTCCCTGCAGATGGTCTGCAGCGGGCCTGGAAACAGGGAGGCACTCTGCTCCATCAGCTGTCTCATCACATGGTGCTCGGGCTGGTTTCTTAGGGAGTTGAGTCGTGTGCCTGAAGGAACGGAAGAAGGATGAGACAGAAAGAGTAAGCAGAGAGAATTAAGTGATAATATAATCAGAAAGGACAGTTGGTTAATATTAGAAATGCAAGTAAGGATTTGCTTATCAAGACTGTGGTAATACAGTATATGACATGGGACACTCACCATCCTCAGCACTTGGTGAGGAGCCAGCGCTAGCAGGGCCGCTCGCACCACCTGTGGGCACAGCTGGCACGCGTCCTGGTCTAGGATGCCCTTAAGAAAGAAATCAAAAGATACATGTCTTTTAAAAGTGCTTCACTGTCAGCCATTTCAGTGGATTGTCCAGTCTTAACTTTTCGATTACTGTAACTACACTTCAGTTTAGAGTTTGCAGGCCCACATCAAGCAAACATGTATTCAATAAATTCCAATCATCATTCATCAAGAGATACAGATTGTTATTGCTTACTGGTGGAAAACATGCACATGCACAGTACTGTACAACTTAGATTTTTTGATGCAAAGCACCTCTATGAGTTGTAGGTGAAACTCATCATGGTGTGCTCCATGTGAACATGCCAGCTTCCCGCTTCTAATGTAGCGAGAGTGGAACAAATCATTTCAAAGGAGTGTGAGCAGCAGCTGTAACTACTGGATATTATTATGGGATGTATCTCAGCTGACACAAGCCTCACTAGTCGCTCCTGTAGGTGTACCTTGATGGTACCCTGACTCACCATAATAAACAGTGAGGCTGCATTTTATTTCAGTTTTGTTTAATGCCATGTTGCACAGGATTGTCCTGCGAAATTTTGCATTTCCTTTGTCCCTCCCTCTGCCTGTGCCGCAGATTCCAGCATGACAAACAGATGGTCCCCTGGTGCTCACTTGCTGTAATTAAAATGTAAAATGTATGTTGCACTTAAATGTGGCTTAATTTATACCAATCTATCTGAAAATTTCACTAATTTAAAGGTCAACATTTATGTTCCATTTGTCTACTTATGGTCACAAACATTTTCAGCCTGGGTTAAAAGGTTACTTCCATAATAGTTTATTAAAATAAATAAATAAATGAAAATAAAATGACATCCAAGAGCTAATTTTTGCACATAAACCCTAGCAAAAGAGAGGTGCAAAATAAGAGTGGTGCCTCCCATCAGTGACAGTGTGTGTCCTTGTTTAACTAATGCATGTTAACAGGGTCCTGACCTGTACAGGCAGTCAAAGCTTTGCACCCTGAGGAATGAGCCCTGCACCAACTCAGTGGTAAAATACTTTGTCCTACAACAATTCTACCAAATTTAAAAATGAATCCAATTAACCACAAGCTAAGGAAAATGTGCAGCTTTCCAGAGACTGGTGCAGTCGATGCCAAGGCCCATCAAAGCTATTCTGGTGGCCAATCACTTCACTAAGACACTGACATCCATCTGTATATAATGATGATAATAATGATGAGGCTAAATACAAGCTACATGACATGTGGTAGTAACTGATATAAGCTAATGAAAGGCATGACCTCCTACTTAGAATTTATACAGACTCCATGTGTTCTCAGAGTTGACATTTTTATTTTTTTACTTGTTTTTTAAAAAATAAGATTTTAAGAATAATCGAGATTTTTTGCCAACAACACTGTAGTTCAGTTTGTTTCTCAGTATTTTGACTACACGAACATCCCAGAGAAATGTACAATGTTCTTTTTTTTTTGTACAAAATTCTAAAATTAATTTGAGTTTCTGCTGTTTAACTCTGCTATGCGTTTGTTCAACATCTGCACATATTCCACTGCTGGGAAAAGCAGTACTGATGAACACACTTGAAACTGACTGACAGATCTGAGTGTGACCAAAGTTTTCCTGTTGCTTTGCCTGCTGTAATGGCATCGTCCTGACTGGTCATGGAACAATTTCCTCACATCTTGCAAAATCTTCACAGCCCTTTTCCTCAGCCCCACCATCATGCCTCTGTGTGAAATGGCAAACTGACAAAATTCAGGAGGGCCCCATGGCAAATGAGACACAGGCTTTTCTGTACACTGTTGTCAAGCGCTTCGTCTCTCAACTCCGTTTGAGTTGTGTGTCTCCAGCATGCATCCCCAGACAGTTTCAGCAAGCCAACACGCTTGCGTTCTTGCTAGGTACCAGGGAGTGAATGGCAGTTTGGTGGCGCGAGAGTGTTGGAAGGGATGAAGGTTGAGTTTGTTTTGCATGCTGTGCACAGTGGAGCACTGTGGGGTAACTGGAACTTGTACTCTCACTAACTATGGCTGTAATTAGGTGGGCCAAAATGAACTGACAACCCAGATTCACACATGGACCAACAAATTTATGGCATGCTAGATTCAGCTCAGACGGTATTCTGTCTAGTTCATATGCTGCTTAAAGGCAACAAGAAATCGTGTTTAAGTTGTAATGATGGTGCAGTTTTTGACAACATACAATGTAAGCCAATACTTTTTTGTCATCCCTCTAAAACCAACCAACCAACAATACGTTTTTACAAAACAGAAGTTAGATTTTCCCAAGAGCTGAACTTGCTTCACCACTTAGTGTTTCCTGTAGCTTCACTGGTTCTGCAAGAAAATAGCAGACCTTTGGCAAACATGGACATCAGTTCTCACACCCTCATGCCATGCTATTAGAGAACCTGTTTGAAAAAAGATCTGCTTCTCTTTACTTCATAGAGATGGAAACTACGTCAGCAGCTGATGTTCAAGCTGCCATTTGGGAAATGGAGGTTGGTGGACGTGTTGTGCTGGGGGCCAAAGTTCCCGATGAGGGCTGGGGAGACATTGTGGTCACTTCAGGCTGCAAAACAATTTTACGAACATAAAAAATATGGTGAGTTTTTTTTTTTTTTTCACCTGTCCATTTCTGAAGCAGTTACGATTGCACACCTTTTCCACCATAACCGCCACGACCTTCTGCTGATTGATTTTGTATTGCTTTGGGGTTGTGTCATTGTTGAGGAATTTACCTAGGAAGAAATGGCAAAATAAATCAATCCTGCTGTCATCACCTGCCAATGTGGCAGCAAGAGCTACTCTGGGATGAGGACGTGTTGAAATATTGATCCTGTTTCACAAGGAAATGAGAAAATGTAAAGCACAATGCACTGCAGTTTGGATAAAGGTATTCAAATTCCTACGCTGTTTGAGTATTACATAATGTATGCATAATCCATGTTCAACAAACTTCTATTGAGTAGCTAGCAGAGCATCAGAAGCAGCTGCTAGGGAGTCCGAATGCCTTGCTCCGAGTTTTTTTTTTTTTAAGATCATTTTAGTGGTCCACTGCACAAGGGCTGTTGAAATTTGGAGAAACAGCCAGGTGACAAGGAACAGCCATTTAAGATGGCTATTTCATGTTATGCTTTATTGTCTGATAAGAGCCCAACCTGTCCCCCACGTCTCCGACTAACACATTTCAGGTTGGAAATGGTTGATTGAATTTTGCAGCAGCTGAAGCTCACCCCACTGTAGCTGGTATCATTTCATAAGAGGGAGGTTGTGAGGACGGTTAAAACAGGTGATCAACAAGTCTAGCACTGTAACACACCAGCATATACATGTATACAAGTTTTTTGAATATAAGTTTTTGTCCACTGATTGGAAAACTGTGCCGCCCCTTTGCATATTCATGTTTTCATGTCTCTGCTTGTGGAAATAAGAGCACAGCACTTCACTCAGAAGCTTGAGTGCTGTAACATAAGTACAGTAAGGATTAATGAGATGTGCGCTGCTGATGAACAACAAGAGGACATATCCCTGAAATGGTGAGTTTGGCTGGATGGTGGCTCTTGATGAAAAGGTCATGGGGTCACCAGAATCAATAGGGTTCTGCCTCTAGATCTCATGAATGTGCACAGCAACTACAGGATGTCTTGCACTACTTAGGAGAACACACCCACACTGGTAAGGTCATGAAAAGTTAGGGGGTCAGGGAAAATTGAGGTGGAGGGTTTGCAGTGAGCAGGGAGACCAGGCCACTTTGAAAAGGTTCAAATAAATTGTATTTGAGTTCATAACCAGGATCTGCAGCGGCAGTCTGGTCATATCTTTAATATCTTCAGCACATTGTTTTGGGGTTAGCTATAATTAAAGGAAAACTTATCCTAATGACCAAGAAACCGTGCAAAACAAAGTGATGGAAACCTCGTTCACTTTGTAGGCACATCATTAAATTACAGCTGAATGGACAGCTGACATCACCAGTGTGATTCATCTTGTTTACTTTATGATTTTTGTTACTTACTTTATGTTTGCTATTTTATTTTGTTTGCTTGTTTGCTTACTTTAGCGGACTACATGACTTTTGTAATTGCTATTAGTGCTTACTGAGGTGAGATTCCTTCTATAGGCCTATAGGAGCTTTTTTAACTCTCACCTGCATATCTTTCCTTTCTGTTGTTGTTACATAAATACATAAAAAATAAGCCCTTAACAGCCATTTGAAGATCAAAAGTATTTTTGTATAGACTGCTGCCTGCTGAAGTGCCTCTGTTGGACAAGGTTTTTTTCAAGTAAGCATAGATCCTGTGTTAGGTAGGATATCCTAAAATACTTGGGAATCCCACAAAACTTGTCCTGTGGACAATAAAGCCCAATCTCACACACTGCAGAGCTTGTGTGTAAATATTAATTTTACTGTTACAATTTTACTTTCCCACTGAGAAATACATAGTGAAGTCCCTGAATTGTTGCTTGCATAACCATCTTCTGTTCACTATCAAATTCTTTGGTTGTTGTGAGTGTTTGAGGAAACCTACAAGGGACAGATGGGAGCTTCCCAATATTCCCAATATTAGCCTGTATTCAGTGTTGTGTACTCACTCATAATTACATCTACACCTGTGTAACATCTTCTGCCCTAGAAATACCTTGTTCTGACTTGCACCGTAAGTATAGAAGACAATCTCACATATATAGGTTATTTCCACCTCTACTGCGTGGGGTAAAGAAAACAAAGTAGAGGTTTTGGTGATGGAGCAGTAATGAAAAGTGGTAATGAGAGGAGCTGTCGGCATGACGCTGCCCTGGCAGCCTGTGTGAAACCAGAGTCACTCTGAGGAGCCATGTGTGAACACTCTGCCTGCTACAGACGCTGTCTCTGTAGCAAGCAGAGTTATTATAATTTTGTATTTTTCAGTAGTTTTCTTCTTTCTTTTTTTTCCTTTTTGTTTTCAGTTCAGGTTAGTTTCAGTTAGTTTCCAGAGTGGGTTTTGTTTGTTTTTATTGTTTAAAAATTATTATTTTTATTTTCATTCATTTCATTTTCATTTTTTTTAATTAAAATGGCGGTATTTGTTAGGGGCAGGATTGAAGAAGATTTTTATTTTATTTCAATAAAATAAAATGTTTTTTTTTTCACACCTGCAATTACTTTAAAATATTACGTGAAATAATGTTACTTTGTTTCGGGAAAACCAACTATCTTGAGTGTGTATACTGTCTGAGAAAAAAAAAAAAAAAAGAAAATAAAACAGCACTTAACTTGCCTCAATTTGCCCGCACCTGACATGTCGACATGTTGACGTCACCTAATTGACTTCCTGTCCTGTTCAGATGATTCGCCTCACCGGGACTGTAGCGTCAGACGACGTCATGTCTCCAAGTTTAGGTTTTTCAGTCACTTCATTTTAAAAGTGCAGCAGGAAACCCCGCTCCACTTCTTTGGCCAAACTCATGGTTTCATCTCTCATCGCCTCCTTTGCGCTAATGTCACTTTTAAACGTCTGCTGTCGCTCTGCTGTGTCGACGCTATCAGCCGCCATGGCGTTTGTTTTTCTTCTTCTGTTAAAACAGAGCCTTACATTATCCGCTGTAGCGCCCCCAGTGGTGCTCCGAGAGTCCAGCACGGCATAACTCACGGTCATTTCCACAGGAAGAAAACTCCACCGTCTGTACCGGAGCAAGTCTCACTGAAGGCAGCTGTAAAACAACAACAATATCACCGTCTGTGAGTATTTCCTATGTTTATGAGGCGCGGCTTGTTAGTAATAACTTGTTGTATATTGTTTTGCATTGAAAACATGGCCTCTTGTAAAATGTTTGTCGGGTAATTTATTAGAAACTGCTTGAATTTGTAAATGCACCGCACTGAACAATGTTGGCTTGCACTTTATACTTGTTTCGTCAAATATGGAGCTCGGGTGCCACTTTCTGACCGCCGTTTCTGTATGAATGGAGTTCAGACTTGCTGTCAAATTAATTATAATAATGATAATAATTGCTTCTGTAATGTGATGTTTACACTGTAGCCGAGTATACATATAAAACTCACTTTCTCCTCATGATTATTTATTTAATTCACCATTCAGTGTTCTTACTATAAATAGGGCTTGAGCCTCTGTCTTGTCCAGTCAGATCCTTAAGTATTTTTCAGTATATATATTTTATTGTACTGCTGTCTACAGTGACCCGGTCAGTGGTGAGTGGGTGAAAAAGCTGCACTGTGAGTGAGTGCTGAGCAGATGTAGGCTGGACGGCTCCTCTGTGGTGCCTGACATGGTGCGGAACTACTCTGTGGCTGCTGGCTGTAATCAGGACTGTTATGATGAGACTCCACCAGAGACAAGAGCACTGCCCACTTCCTTATTCCTTTCACGTGTCAGGAGCGAGCAGTGATCATGATGCAGGGGAGCAGGGGGGAGCAGTATATTGAGATTAAGCCCTGAGTGGAGATACAGGCCGTATGGCAGGTTTTACATGCTTCATAATACCTGTCTGCTCCTCATGTCCTCCCGTGATCAGGAAGCCGGAGCAGGCCGGGTTTGGGTGCGCTTGGTTCGGCTACACACACGTGTCGAGACCGCTCGGCGTCTTATTGATAGGAGAGCTGGGGGAAATTAATGGACGTGTGTGATTATATGTTGTCATTATAATATCAGACAGTTTGAAATAAAATGCACCTTGTGTCTCCAGTCTGTCATGTAGTCCGCAGTTATTATAGTTTTGTATTTTTCATTAATTTGTGATTTTATTATTTTTGTTTTCAATCCAGTTAAGTTTCAGTCATTCTCCAGAGTGGGTTTGATCGTTTCAGTTTAATTTTAATTTAGTTTTTATTAGTCTTTTTTATTATTGTAGTATGTGGGTGTCAGGGGTGATATTGATGAAGTTCAGAATAGGTATTACAATACAAACAACACTTGGAGAAGGCAATTCAATCATAGTCTTAATAAACATCAGCGCCAATGCCTCTTCATGCTTGCTGTGTGGACAGATTAGACAAGATTATTTTTATTTTAGTTAGTTTTATAAGTATACAATATAGTTTCAGTTAGTTTTCATTTCTCTCCGAAGTCTAGTTTTTATTTTTTAAATTTTGTAATTATTATTATTATTATTATTATTATTTAATTTTCAGTTACGTAAAATGTTTTTCAACACTTAGTTTTAGTTTTTAGGTTAATTTTAGCTATCTGTAATATCCTTGGTAGTCAGGTCCCACTTTTGTGACTAAAACACACTACTCATACTGCAACACCAAAACACACACACACACAGATAAACCTGAACTGATACACACAGATCACAGTGAAGACCAGTTTGCTTATTACAGGGAGGTCATTGCCCCACAGTAATATGGCAAAACAACAGTGTAATGTCTAAGATTTTGTTCAGCAAATGCAGAAATAATCACAAGTACAATATTCAGTTTTGCACTAAGTATAATTATGTACTAAAAATGTATATAATCTCTTTTTTAATAGCTGAGGATAGATTATGAATTAGATAAATTGCAGATAACAGTGATGTACAAACTGTTGTTATTTAACTCAAAACTTGTTTTTTTCCCAGTTCCTGATAATCCAGTACCATCAGATTGTTGGGGTCTCTTCTAACTCCCTCAAACGTCTCGTGGAGAAAACTGCTTCAGTGTCACATTAAGAGGCAGGAAAACAACAGAATTATATTACAAGTGAAATTAATTAAGGGAGAAAGCTGTTTTGACAATTCATATGTCCCTTTAAACGGCTGTTCTGTAAATCCTATACGATCTTTCATCACACAGATTTAAAAATAGGCTTGTTTTCACTGATTTTTTTTGTTTTTTTGGCCGTTATTATCAGTCTCGACAAATCCCGGGCCCTTCAAGCGTGGTGGAATTTCAATGTGATGGGTATCGTCCATCCGGCGCTCAGTATTCAGAGGCTTGGCTGACTTCTGTCTCGCAGCTGCCATGACCAGCTCCGACTTTGAGAGGACTGCAAAGTGTGAGAGATAATATGCCGGAGCTCAATGAGGTCTCTGCCCCAGGCCTATTCTCTCTTACACTTTTTATCACTCCCCCCCTCACTTCCTGTGCCTGTGCGTCTCTGTCTATCTCTCTTTAACCCCTCACTTCATCTCTCATCTCCTTGCCCCTCCTCCTCTGGTGCCCTCTCCCTCCTCCTCCTCCTCCTCCTCTACGACTGTTCTTCCTCTACCCCTTGCTCCCTCTTTCCCTCTCAGCCCCTCTCCCCCCTGCCTGCCATTCAGTCATTGCATGCCTTGGCCTGAACACACACATCAGGCATTCCCTGTGTCACTCAGCAGCAGCAGCAGCAGCAGCAGCAGTGTCCTCTTTTCCCCTCTTCCAACTGTGGCTGTTCCTCTTGCTCCCGTCTCCAGGGGTCGTCAGTCTGCCGTCGGCCCCCTCTGAAGTAGTGAGCCATGGAGATTACTGTCTGATCCCTGGCGACTTGGAGATATTTTTAAAAGATGATGTTAGACCTGTGAAATAAAGAAGTGCCCCCTCCAAAATAAGCAGCAGAGGAAATGCAGAGTGCATGCATGAGAGAGAGAGGGAGACTTTGAATGTGAAGACACAAGAGATAAGCCACTCCCAGTGCTAATAGTAGGAGATACAGTGACTTGTTGACAAAATGTGGGCACCACAGCGCAACAAATGGTTGAACCATGATTAGCACTCCTGGTAGCAACACGTAAACCGTGTAATTTCAACAATTTGCAGTATTTGGGAGTTATTTCATGCACATACGGTCACGCACAAATACACAAACACACGCTGGCATTCACTGGGTTTGTGGTGTTGGCCAGCAGAATGTTTGCAGGGTGTGGAGTGGAGTGGAGAGAGGAGGAAAGACAGAAGTGTGGAAGGGTGTAGCACAGAGCGAAGGCCACTGGGATGTCTCCTCAGCCTGAAGCTATTTCCTGTGGACAAGCTGTGGGGACTATTATTGGTCCCTCACAAGACTCTGTGGACAGGGTTCAAAAGGAAATCCTATATGTCAGTGGGAATGGGAAACATGACAAATAAGCTTGGATAGACGGCCATAAACACTTTGGGAACAGTGGTTGTCATCCAGCTGGACGGTTCTGAACGGAACCAGGATGAGTCGTGTTACCTGCAGATTACTGGAGACTTTTAACAAGCCTATCTGATCGACTTGGTGCTTCCAGTGACAGCACTGTGGGTACTTATGTAGGCATGGCGTATTTTTCACCTGAAATCTGTATCTCCTACAGACCTGCTCAAGGCTCGCTGACTGAAAAGCACACTGCCACTCAGATTAGTGCTTTATCTCTCTCTCTCTCTCGCTCTCTTTTTTCCAGACATGATTTGAAATAAAAAAAAGAAAAAAAAAAAAAAGATGGTCCACTGAGGGTCAGGTGTTTGTTCCTGTCCTTAGTCCCATCTCCAGGGCCTGTGGATATGTATGAGGTGTAAGATACAAACACAGCTGAGCTTTGTCTTGCTTCTTGCTGCCTATATGATTGCTATCATGTTAATTTATGATTAAAATGGCAGCTTCGTAATAGCCTGTAATTGGTGAGGGGTGTGTATAAAGATGCTGGATCTTTATTTATTGTCATTTCTATTGTGGTTGACAATAGCAGTAGAGCAGTAGGGATAATATGCAGTAAAGGCCTGGGGCTGGGGCCACTGAGGCAAGGACCCAGCCACGATATGTGGCATACACTCCACCAGGTGACCCACTGTAATTCCAGTTTAATAATTAAAAAAAAAAAAAAAAAAAAAATGATAATAAGGCATATGGGGTATTGCAAGGATGCACACCCATGATATGGTTGAGCAATATGTTGGAGAAAACCAACTTGTGAGTTGTAATTATGCTGACTGGATTCTTGTAGCGCCACACCACTCTGTCCTTGAAATATTAGGCTCTTGCATGATTTTTTTTTTCACAATTTGCAATTGCAATATGGCTGGCAATTCTTTATGCAAATAACTACGTACCCGAATTCTATCGCTCGATATCCGTGTTATCAAAGGAACTGAAAGCACATGTCCACGTCTTAATGATGTACTGTACATAAAGTGTATGGACACACTGACAACTGGGTTTTCTGAGAGGCGACAAACACACAATTAACTGTTATCTGATAACTTTATTATCAAGTTAAAAAAGACAATGAATTACAATATTTACAGAATATCCAGAGATAAATGGAATAAAATTGTAAACAATCATTCTAGGCAACATCACAACCCACCATCAGGATTTATATGGGAAGAAAGGCAAGAAGGAGAGAGTCTAGTGTCAAACTATGGACAGAACATTCTGAAGAGAAAAGAGAAATGCAAATGGAAACAAACTAAACATATATACAAGTATCCAGTGTGTTGTCGGCAGGGGCTAAACTTGGGGTAAATGGGGAGGTGAGAGTAATACAGTCCAGAGAGACTGCACACAGTGAGGGATTAGCAGTGATTTTCTATTAAAATAATCAAAGAACAACAACCAATTTTAGGTGGACAGCTTCATTACCCGGAATGTCCCAATTTATCCCCTGGTTTTGAGTTCTGAGGAACAAGATGCCCCTGCAAAGCTTATTTGCACAATAACAGTTTTCTAACAGGTTTACTTTCAAAAAAGCAACAGGCTAGTCCTGTGAGACAAAGGGCTTTGAGATTCAGCACCAACTCTCCTGTTTTTCTTTTCTCTTTTTTTTCTTTAGGTACTGTAAAGGACTGAGGGTTACTGTGGTGGAGGGCTGCTACATTCCCACCTGCTGCACACTGGGAGCACTACAGGCAGGTCCAACCTGAGGCCACGCACCTGGAGCTGGTTTAACTTGTTAGCCGAGGCTCACCAGAGACAGAGCTGCTGCCTTCGCTGTGTGGCTGGTCATGGCAGAAGAACTTCATGAATATGACATACTGGGCTTAAATACTTTGGATCGTGCTCAAGTGAGCCAAATCCCTTAAATGTGAGTTTGTTTGTTGACTGGTAAGCCAGATGGTGGCGAACCCCAGAGAGGGACCTAACAAGTTATGTAGAAGTTCCCAAAGGAACCATTTTTCTTGTCGCTTTCTTGCCAAGTTTCTGTTCTCTTTTCACAATAAAAGCCCTGACCATTATTCAGTATGGAACTGCATTGCCTTCACGCATTTTATTATTGTACAACCACACTGCTTACTATCTGCTCATTCCTGTTACAGTACAAAAGGAGATATTTTTCATTGTAACCAGACATTGTACAACAGCGTAATAACATTGGACTGGGGACTCAAAAAGCCCCTAAGGGTTATCTATCATCTTTTGATTTATTTTTTTGTTTTTTTGTTATGAGAACAACACCTAAAGGAAAAAGGGTTAAAGTATCCTTTCTGAAACACCACAGTTCAAACACTTAACAAGTAGTTTTGTTTTCTATACACGGCTGCAAACGGAGATTACCTGGGTTCCACCCGTAGAACTCAGAAATCTGGTTCTAAAACTCTACGGTTCCAACCCCGATTTCCTATTTCCATCAATGGTTCAATGCTCAGGAAAAACAATCACAGCAAACATATCCAGTTTGCTGAATATTTTGGTATTAATAACACGATTACATTTTTTTGTGTTCCTTGCAAATTTGATAGCTCCAGACTTATTAGTCACTCATTATTTCAGACTGTTAAATGGTGCTTATTGGTCTTATTGGAATTCATGATGAAGGTTGACTTAATTGCTATTCATTTCTCATAAGGCTTTGGGGCATTCAAGCAGCAACTTCCAGCAAATACAATCTCTGCCTTTTTGTCAATAACAACAACAATAACAATACAGCTTTGTCTAAAAAGAAGCACACAAATGCAGGCTCTGACAGTTGTCTCAACACAGAATGATAATATTTCATTATTTCAAGTTGGGCAACTTGACCTAAAAACCTTCAAATAAGTCTGCAATCTTCACATTACAGCCCCAGTAGCACACATGTATGAAAAACAAATTTCAGAAATTTCAGCTGATGATGACAAAAGATATCACACCTACTACTGTTGCGACTGAAGCTGTGTTCCAGGGTAACCCTTGACTTTGTACCTCGATATAACATTTGATTCCAAAAACATTGGCACACTCGACACCGTAAACACATCTCTGATGTGATGTAGAACAACTGAGTGTCCATCTCAGCTGTGATATTGGTTACCTGGAACTCAAACGGTACGTGGATAAAGTATAATTATGATTCATCTGGAGTTGGTCCTGTTGTATAATGAACAATGCCAATTTCATTGTCCCACTTGTACTAATGCAAATGTATGCTGACATGTGTGAGCTCGCTCTTGGACAGTGGATGCTGCCTCCACACTGTTGAGCCTGTGTTTCTGTCGCAAACTGGCCGCCGCAGCCAACACGCTTCCAACTTTTACTTTGAAGGCAAGCTCGACTTCCTTGTTCAATTTCCACTGTACAAGTTGGACAACAGAGCGAGCTGACGCCTTGGTGCGCCGCACTGCATTGGCACGTCTTCACTCAACGGGACAGTAACACAGACAAAGTGTTGAGGCAGCATTGAACAAGCTCACATTGAAGAACGGGCTCACGCGTGTCAGCATACATTTGCATTAGTACAAGCGGCACAATGAAATTAGGAAATACTCCTTAAACTGGCATTTTTCTCTATACAATGCGAGCGACTGCAGATGTATTGTAGTTTATCCACGGACCTCAAACAGCATACTGCTTGATGGGAGAAGGTAGATCTAAAATAATCCCTTTTACTTCAACTAAACTACTGGACAACAACAAAGTAGTACAGTGGAAATGCTAAGGGTGCCACAGGCTGAAGGCTTATACGTAGTATAATATCAAGGGACCTATAATGTAGCAATTTGCTATAATCATTGGGGAGGTTGTCAATATTTCTATAAATGAAGAAAAAAAATTGTGATTTAACTAGAATAGATAAGGTGCAACTATTCCTCAAGGAATACTTCTACACAGTTAACACAAGGCTAAGATGACTAAAACCCTTCTCTCATCCAACTTTCAGTAAGAAACAAGAAAAGGCAGCTCTACAGTGGGCCAGGGATGTATATACTTTCCTCATCAGTTCCTTTTAGGTTAAGGTACCCCTGATTTGGATGTGCAGGGGGGCAGTAAAAGGTGCTTCAAACAAATGCTTAAATTTAGTAATCTGTTTGGACAACAATCTGGATAAATAGCTTAGTAGTTTTATCTAGGTGGGATCTTTCACTGTAGATTTGACCAGAATGTCAGCAATAAGAGTTCTGTTCACTATTGGTTACCAATATATTAAAATCTGTCCTAGGGGACCGCCCATTTCAAGAGCGCAGCCATTTTTTAAAAAAGTAGGATGCAGCACAATCTAATACTTCTAATATGTAACACATAAAATCTAATAATGTGCCAACTCATGAGAATTCTTTTTTTTTTTTTTCAGTTTCCATCTTTTTTGCCTTTAGCATCCTACTTTAAAATCCAACTCAGTGTTGATCCTACCGAAAGTTATGATTTTCTAGCACGATATCCTGATAGGCCACAATTCTTTTCAACCAAACTGTTGATCCTTTTTGGTCTCGAGCAAATCTTTGTCTTCGACATAAAGAGTTTGACTTCTCTGGGACAGGTCAGTGGGGCACCCTCCGTCCATACTGTTTCCAGACACCTCCAACGCCGTGTCCATCAAGACCGATGAGCCAATGGGAGGTGGAGCCGAGGCCTCCCTCTCTGGGTTGGTGCTGGTGTCCATCCGACTGTTGTTGACTGTCCTGCAAGAGGAGCGGGGAAAAAAATCATTTCAACACAGCAAAAACAAGAACAAGCATAAGACTATGGATGCAAAGGGCATGATCCTAAGTATAATTTAATAAGACTGCTGCTGTGCCTCATGCATAACCCTGAATGTTTAATACACAGATTGTAAAAAGCAAGTGAAGTCCCGCATCAAGTGTCCACTATTGTGTCCAGGGACTAAACCCAAAAAGACAGGTAAAGAGGTCCATGGGGGCTGTGAGTTGGGTGGAGCTGCCTAAATAATGGGACAGTACATAGGCTGACACAAACACATAGCAGTGCAAGTGGAGAGAAAGCATTAGAAAGAGGTAAAAAAAAAAAAAAAAACTACTAACATGCCATGTCGAAGGACATGTCGCTCCCACTCGGTGCTGTTGGTGAAGCAGCGGCCACAGAACTCACAAGGCAGACGCTTTTCTAGGCTGCTCGTCCCATTGGTGCTGCTGCTGGGAGATGCAAGGACTTCTGGGAAACAGAGTTGGAATGATGAGTCAGTCTCAGATGTGAATAAACAGAACGGTCGTGCAGAAAACAGGCAGCGTGGATCTCAGCTTGTCTCCTAACGTTTAATCTCATCTCTCTTATCTTTAATCTCATCTCAGGTGTTATTGAATTTGGTTTTATGTATTTCATCCCTGTCATAGCTGTCTGATTTATTCCCCTGCAATTAATTGGCACTGTCTGGCATTTTCCTTCGTCCTTATCTGACTGACTTTTATTTACTATTCTTTTACTGTCAGCAGAAACACTCCATAGTCTATAATTTTTTTTTTTTTCATTTTTCAACATTTTAATACCAGTATTTCATCAGGTATTGTGTGTAAATCAGCATGTAAAAAATCCTTCATGTATTATAACATTAATGTTGGCTGCTATGTATTTGGCAAGAGATCTACTATTTCCTAGACTGAGCAGCCAACAAGCATCCATGAAGATTCAGTGTCTAACCAGAGGGCTACAAGACAGAAGAGAGGAGATCATTTTGGGATTATAATAAGGCGTAAATTGCCACTTGGGTTGATAAACAATATGCATATGCTAGGTATTTGTATTTTAGAAAACATATAAATAAAAAAACATGTTAAAAGAAAAAAATAAAAATGCAAACATGTATGATGTCCCAAATACTATGGAGATCAAATGCTCATTATTCACTATTTTGTAAACGGGATAGCTTCTTCTTCTACTTCTTAAGACAGCAGATATATTGCACTTAACCATAAATGACTGAGAAAAGAACAAATATTGTTTTGCTGCAGATAACCATTCACACTGTCATCCCAACATGTGTTAACATCTGTTCTGGAACTGGGTAATAGAGCACCCGCTGCGTCCAACAGTGTTTTCTTTTGATTCTGCTTGGGCAGGCGTGAATTATCATATATTTGTTCTTTCATTAAACAGACCCACCCCACTTTCCTGATGATTTCCTCGCTTAGCCCGTGCCACAGGCTGAGAACTTGGGCTTTCATGCTGTGTGTCCATGTTGTGTGTTGCTGTGCTGTTGTAGTGTTGCATTGTATTGTTGTGTTGGCACCAATTTGCCAACTGTGAAACTAATTTCCTTCTCTGAGGACAGTAAACTATCTGAACCGGCCACGGGACACTTTGACATTCTGTCTCAAAGATTGCCCGGATCAAATTGCTTTTCTTTGTAGCAACACTTTTACTGTGGTAGAAAATGGCAGTGTGATGCAAATTGGAGCATTCAAGCTTTCTGACACTCATATTTCCCCAGCAAAGCCCAACAGTGAGCAAATTAATCTATTTTTGAAGTGGATTATTGACAGAGAAGATTAGGTGCATTCTCACTTGCTAATTAGCAGCGGTCAAAGTTTCATAAACAAACTTGCCCAAATCAATGCCTATACATTTCAAGTTGATTCCGGCTCACAATACTATTTTACTTGTGGAAATAATGCATCATTACTTGTCTAGTTAGTGGATATGGACATGGTTTATGACATCTCCAACACTTTTGACTCTCATCATCAGTCACATGGCATGATGGAAGCCAGCCTGTGAGAAAAAGTGCCACTGAGTCGGAGAAGAGAAGGTATTCTTAAGTCATTCTGAAATTCTATTATTCAAGCTGGTAACGGTGAGATGATCACTGTTGAAACCGATGACTTGGCCATGGCTCTGTATCCTATGCTTGTCTAACTTCAGAATCATCCTGTGTTTGCCATGTTATGTCCAGCTGGTGCATAGTAAACACATTTCAACAAAAGGAACGGGTGGTTCATTGATGATCGTGTGCATTTACCTTGTGGGGCAGGCTTCTCTGCCTCCACCGCCACCGCTTCGTCCTCTTCGTCCTCCTCCGCCTCTTCTTCTTTGAACTCCATCTCTTCATCATCCATCTCTTTCGGTTCCTCCACTTCATTCTCCATCATTTCCATTCCTTCATCCTCTTCTTCGATAGGAACTCCTCCATCCACTACCATCTCCATCATTTCCCTCTCCTCTTCATCCTCGGCGCTGCTCCCTTGTTCCTTCATCGTCTCCAGCTGGTCCAGGTTGACCCGGCCCATCAGCTCAAAGTTTCGGATAACCTGATTAAAGACAGGAGGTTGTTTTCAGTTCTGGATAGTTCATAGTTTGTTGTAAGTGGTATTAATCTGGAAGAGTTTCTGAGAATTTTTTCAGTTTTCATTCTGTTGTAATTTCACATATACATCCATGTTGGAGCTTAGTGAAACCTTCAAAGATATCATTTATCAGTGTGGTGTAAGAGGACAAGGTGCATCCTCCCAACACAGAAGATGCCTGACTAGATGATACAGTCAGGGAAGTTGAAGTTTATTTAGAGAAAAGGTTTATGTTTAATAAGTTCCATGAAGTGTGTGTTATAACTAACTTTTTATCACTTTTATTACAAAGTGAAATGTAACTTAAAAGTAGATACCTTTATTTTGTTCTGCCTATTCTTGTTATTTACCATTTTCTTAATACATACTAGAAAAGGAATTCATAGTGATGATCTCTGAGTTAAAAATAGTGCCCTCAACTGAAACTGAAGCACCGACAAGAACAGCTGGAACATCTGTATGCAGATATATAATGATGAACAAGATTAAGACACCGCAGACACCACGGCTGCTTCTCTGACAATTTTGAATCTTAGCATATGTCGATTTGCGTGTACAATACTGTGCCTCTAGAATTTTTTTATACATGGTAAAAATATATAAACACATTGAACGGTATCTTGGTGATCTGAGGTAAAGTATCTGCCCTAAACTTTGGTTGAGGCTTATATTATCTTAAAGTTGAGGTATCAGGTAAGAGCTTGAGCAATGAGATGATGATTTTCATATTACAAGTGCTACACTAGTGCAACTGTTGTCAGTTTAACTGACCTATTCTCCTCTCCTTTCCTCTTCCCAACTCCACTTCTCACCAGAGTAACATCGGTCCTTCCACCACTCTTCCTTCCCCCATTCCTTCCTTCCGTCCTTCCATCCTTCCTTCCACCCCCCAAGGACCTCTGCTCTCTCTTTTCATCTTCCAAAGGATTATCTTCAATATACAATAACGATTCTTCCAAGGCGGGCATTTGCATGATTCCAATGGCCAATAAATAAAACATAATAATCTTTTGCCCAGTGTGCAAATTAAGACTCACAACTCAGGGTGCTATGAAAAGAAAACTCTCTCTAAAGATGAGAGGATTACTAATTACATGATTACACACAGTGGAGCTAATGATTTATCGCATAAAATATTTAACTTAGTGCCCCTGAAATGATTGCATTCATGCTCCATGCAGCTCATCTTTGGGTCAGCGTCCTTACTTTGCTGTCGTGATGTTTCCAGGTGTCCATCTTCATATAATCTGTATGAGTAGCACTGATTTATGTGAAAGATGTGCACTTATCCCTAATGTGTCTGCAATTCTCCACAAGAATATTCATATTCTTGACAAAATGATGATGAGTATCTTAATGAAGTGGGTGCTTAACACCTTATTAATATGCTGAGGAACCCAGAATTTAAAAAAAATAATAAATAAATAAACTGCCAACCATAATATTAGGGGTTCTGAAGATCAAGAAGATTATGCATCATCTTCTCACAGACAGCAGAAGTCCTCTCCAACTCTTGAATTAACTCTTGAATTCACTCTCCTTTTCTATAGGCCTGCAAACCAGGACCCCTTCACACACTTCTCCAACAGCAGCCAGTGGCATTTTTCACACCCCTCACAGAGATCATGGCTCTCCTTCACCCCTCACTAAGAAATGCCTGGATTTCCTCCACTCTTCACCCAGAGATGTAAAGGCTCCCCTTCTTCAAATATGCCAGATCCCTTCTTCTCCACTCATTCAGAGATCCCACATTCCTCAACCCAGGTCCTTTCTCCTCACTATTCAGGAGATTCCACACCCCTCCCCCGGGCCTATCCAAACTGGTCATTTTTCTCCATATTTCCATGTTTACATATCTCTCCACCCCAGATTTACAGATGCCAGGCACCTCTACCCAGAACCATTAGGGCTCTTCTCCCTTTCCTAATTGGAGTCTCTGAAGATCCCTTGTATGATTCTTATCCCAAGTCAGCTGGTGCACCCTCCTAAGAGAAATCTAACAACTACCTTTTCATCTGTGCCCCTGCATCTGTTTGCTGCATCCTAAATAGAGAATCAACGATATTTCATCAAGGTAAGTGTATTTTTTAAATTAATTTTATTTTTTTTTATAATACTCCATTGGTCCCTGAGGAAGAAGTCTGAAAGGCTTCACTTCAGCCAGGTGCATACTTGCTGTTGCAGGGGGTTTGCACCTGGGCCATCTGGTTGAAGAATGTTTCTCTGCTCACCATACCACCCGACTGTGCTGTTTCCCCAACTCAACTCATTGCAACCCTGCTATTACAACAACTTCTGTTCCCAAAATTAAGTCACCCCTTATTTGTCTTTCTATTAAAAATGTAAACACAATGGTTGTGGTAGTTGTGTAGCACTTATTCATGGGAATAATCTTGTTGGTAGACTTGTGGCCTTTTGGGAATTCTCTTCTTTTGAATTTTTTTTTGTATGGAAGAAATAATCTGTTGAATGTGCACTGTACAAATATAATAATTTTAGCTGATTTTCTAAGATAACTTATATTTGGTAACGTCTGGGTGTCATTATGTTTGTATTCCTGGTGATTTTAGTATCATCCTTATGATCTTTTACAACTGCACATAGTTGAGTATGATTAACACAGTCATTGTGAATAATGTTGACAGTATTTTAAATCAGTTAAAACAGCAAATCCCATTACATAACATCTACTTCATAGTCACTCAAGGATAAATGAGCATACCTATGCTATTCCAGTACAGCAAGTGTAGTTTTTAATTATTTTCCTGATGCTGGTCTCACAGAAATAACACACAAATTACTAGTAGTATATAAGTGAAAAATCCATACTTTGAATCCACTTCGAGGTGGAAGCAGTGTTCATTTCTTGTTTATGTTAGTTTGCTAACATCAGCCATGACATTTCCCTAACCTTAACCAAGTAGTTTTTGTACCTTAACCTAACCACGACTTATTTGTTTCCTGTATTGTAGGCAACTGCATGTATTTGTGCCATCACATACACACATCAGCATGAAAAGTTAGTGATGCCCACAGGGATATACAGGAAGACTAACTTTCTCCTCCATTTAAAATGCATTGGATACATCTGGGTGCACTTGTAAGTTTAATATATTCAACCTCCCAAAATATCATCTGCCCTTTCACAGCATCTAATGCATTATCCCGATTAAGGGAGACTGAGAAATGAAACCGATTGTCTTCTGGATGTGGCTGAAACAGACAGAGGCTTTAGCTGTCTAATATGCACCTGGCTATTTTAGTCCACTGTATCATTCAACACTTTTTTCACTGATGCTTATATGTACTTATCTGTCGAAGCGTGTGTTGCACTGCTCACACTGAACTAAAAGTAACTTTAGTTTTACAACCTTGTGTAACAATATTGTCTTGTTGTTTGTATCCTTGTGTGTGAGCAAAACAGCCCAGAAACAGAGGACATTTCATGTTCATATTCACATATAAGAAAACTAAACAGTAGTTAGCATGGAAAAGAGATGGAAAAGAGCACGGCTTTGTGGTGACATAGACACAACATGCAATAGACAGTTCACATGCATCCCTTGTGTGCCACTACTAAATTAAATTAGGTTTAGTTACATTGAGATTATTGTCTTCTGTATATTGGAATTTGCCATTACATCATATGTATGTGTATGTATGCTCCTATTTATTCCTCACAAACTCTTGGAATTTTGGATCAAATACATAGGCTGGTTATTTAGGATTGCAATGATAAAGTTTCTAATTTCTTTCATGCATTTCTGTCATTTTTTTGGCAATATTAACATTTGGCTATATTGATTCATTATTTGCTTGCCTGTCAGCAGTTTTGTAACATAGATACATGGCTAGCACAGTCTTCAAGAAGACCAACGAGAGCCACATCATCTGCATATTTGATAATATAACATACATAATATAATATATGATAATATAACAGACATAAGGTGCACTTATGGGTAAAACCTGTTCCAGTGAGTTGATCACATTCAGTGAGAATCTCTGACAGCAACAAGTCAGAAAGTGTCTGATCCACTGAACGAGGCTGCTGTTCATGATAACTATGGTCCAATTCTTTTTGCATTAGAAATTATATTGTGGCAGCCATCCATATAACACTTGCTGTCAAATGCACTAATACCAGTATATGAAGAAAATTGAACCACAGGGGTTAATCCAGGGCAAAGACTATTTAGGGCCTATCTGGACTCCAACTGACCTTGTGCTCAAGGCGGAGATGCTCTTCTAGCTGACTCCGTCGGCTGCTGTCATAATAGCACAGCTGACACTGATAGGGCTTGAGCTCAGCATGCTTCTGGAGGTGCTGCTGCAGGGTCTGGTCACTGGAGCATGTGAAGGTGCATTTATGGCAGCGGAATACCAGGCCCTGAAGATGGCGGGATAGCTTGGATCGGCTAACCTCCAGCGGGACCACACGCTCCTCTGATGGAGAGAGAGAGGGGAGATTGTTGTGGAGGAGAGGGTTACAGGAACAAATAGAAGAGGTGAATGAGAGACAGAGATATGGAGGGTGAAAGAAAGGAGGAGGAAGAGATGGTAGAGCAATAATTGGAAGAAGGGGAGAACAAGGAAGAAGAGGAAGGATTGGGAAGAAGCAAGACAGAGCCACAAAGTGGAAACGGGAGTACAGCTGTGTGATAACAAGATGATATCAGATGATTCGGGGCCCCTGTGTTTTGCCAAAATCAAAACACAGTGGCTCAAAAATCACAGTGACTCCACGACATGTTACCCTGATGCTTTTGTCATAATCTCAGTTTTCTCATGGACAACTCAAAACTTTTCTCTGGAATGTTGAAGACAGCCATCTAACTAAACAATTTGTATTATTTTAGTGACTGAGTATGAAATTAATCACTGTGTATCACTGCTCATGAACCATCTTGTACACGGGATGCCTAATTATCTCAATACAAATAGCTGTATATTGTGTAACAGCTGCAGGTGCAGGATTAATGAATAATCAACAGCTATTCATTCGTGCATTTATCTGATTGTATTTGAAAATACTTCCTAACGCTTCATTTGCCTACAATTTCATCAACAATTACATGCTTAAAAAAGAAAACATCAAAATCACAAAAATTGGAGTTAAGAGGTCATCTCCCATGAATGATATTTTACTGTAAAGTTCCGTCCTGTGATACGGGCTTGGCGCTGTTTTGCACGACGGGCAGCGTTACCTCTGTGCAGGACGATGTGGTCGATCATATTGCTCTTGTGTTTGGTGTGGTAGAGGCAGAGCGGACAGCGCAGGTCTTTAGGGCCCTCCTCGGGGACGCTGATGCTGTGACCTGCCTCCACATGCATGGTGAAGGTATTCCTGAAGTAGATTCACAGACAGCATTGGAGTTCAGTGAACTGCCAAAACAATTTTTGGAGTGTACTTTGCATGGGTGAATACACCTTGGAATGTGGGATAACTCATACGTTAAAACAAGCAGCGTACATTCTTGAGGTGGCAGCATATACGCTCACATAGGCAGCATATAGCACCCAAGGTACAATGAATTTGACCAAATATAAGCTGGCGCTGTGATCATTATTTTTCACTCTCAAGATATCTGAATGTTTCCTTACTTGTAGCAGGTGAAAAAGGAACAATCTTTGCACTTGAAGAGCTTCTTGCCACCATGGCGGTCCCTGTAGTGCCGGCGGAGGCTCTGCATATAGCCAGAGCTGAACTCACAAAACTCGCACGTGAGAACACTGTCTGGCCGACTGTCAGCAACTGTTGAGCCGCCAGGTGTTGTGCCGGAAGACATCTGACTACGGGAGGCCAGCTGGTAATGGCTAAGCTGCTGACGAACATCCGCTGGTTCCAGGTATGCTGGATCTGTAAGAAGACAGTGGAATAGAGGGAGATTCGCTGTTTGTTTTAGCGTAATGTGGATGCGGACAAGGAAGAGCTTTAGCAGGTCTGTTGGTTATGAATCCAGAACCTGTCAAAGAGTCAAACACAACAAAATCAGAAAGAGAAAAATGAGAAAAATACTTTTTGGACTATTGACTATATTCCTCTTTGGTATTTTGGTATTCCTCTTTTCTTACAAGGGAAGGAATAACCACTCTATCCATCACTGACAATTCATGAATATTAAAATAATGTCTCTGGACTGTAAGAGCACGTTAATGATTTTCAGAACTTCCGAAATATCCTGGCATGGGATTTCAAACCGCAAGATCTACCGTACACTAAAGACTTGCGTCATCCCAGGGCATGGTGAAAAAGTCAAGCTGATGAAATTTCTGCACTCAGCAGGCTAGAGTTTAACCTACATTATACACCTTCTCCAAATCTATGAATTTGTCTCCTGTGTTTATGCAGGCTGTCACGATTTGGCATTGAAAAAAAAAAAAATATATATATATATATATATATATTACGAGAAAAGGAAGGTCATCCATTTGTTGCAGACAACAGTTGATCACTGACTGTCTAAAGGAGACGCCATCATTGGGCTATTGGATATTTTATTGTGATCACAACATATGCGCCTCCCCCCTTTGCAGAAAAAGGAGTGTAACTGTAATTGTCATCATTCCTCCCCTACCTCTTTCCCTCTCTCTTTCCCTTTCCTTCCCTACCTCTTTCCATCTTTCTCAACAGTCTATAATATAAGTGAGCAAGCTCATCTTCTCGTCCTACTTTGCGCCTCCACCACATCAATAAATAAACCACAGTGACACTAATAGAATATCTATCCATGTGAAAAATGCCTCATTCAGCACTCAGAGCATAAGGAGGGAAGGAGAGAAGAAAAAGACTTTTCTTTGACTTTTTAAAATGCTTGTGATCCAATTTCTCACTTTTGCAGAAGAGGTAAAAGAATTCATATGAATCAAACAACAGCGCACTTGATTCATGCTTGTAATATCTCCTCTGCATGGCGGAGATGTATGGAGACGAGATGGCAGATGGAAGCAAAAATTCTGGAGAACAGTTGGGGCGTGTTTTTGGAAATGGATGAAGGGCCGAATGTGCCCAGGTGTAACAGTAGAGTGCAGAGGTGGCATACTCCACGACAAGTTGAAGAAGAAACTCTGCTTTAAAAAATATTTTCCACCTTGTGAGACCCAGACTTTGACTTTGTGTGCATTTTTAATTTCTCCATGCTATTTGGGACCAGCAGGACTTCATTGTGTCATTCAAACATTCATCATTCAACTGTGAACAAACACATTTCAACATTAAAATTTGATGCAGGATCTTGCCTTGTCTACGGTTGTCTGCAGCACAACAGGAAAACATTTTCATAGAACCTGACGCAATATTTTTTAATCGCTTAGGCAGATACTGGGAGAGATAGCAGCGGCAGTGTCTAGATTTGAGTACAACAGGTTTACATTGCGGGAATTCAAGTATAGGGCACAGCAAAGCTAAAGTTCAATGTCCCCGTATGAGGACACAGGGTTACATGAGGTTAAGAGGCAGTCAAATGTAGCGTGAAACAACAACTAGGACGGGTTTTTCTCAAAGCATTTGATTAAAAGTTGCAGGTACATCAATTAAAAAAAAAATAACTGCAACTATATTCCGAACACCTCTCACAGAATACAAATAAACACTGCTGCTACAAAGAAGCAAGCAAGCAATAATGTTTTTCAAATGCATTTCATGGTCAGAAAAGCGTAAGTATGACAAACCCTCTCTCTCTTTTCAACTGCAAAATATCTGAATCCCTGGAGCTTCAGACATTCAACTCAAAGTAGCAAGTTTGGCATGATAGAGAGACATTCAATATGTCTGCTCTGCTCTTTCTCAATGCTTCATTTGTCTTGGTAGGACACAGCTGACAGTGGTGGTTGGGTGCATTGAGGAATGCTGCCCTGCTTCACCTCCAGGGAAGATTCCACAGCTCCAGCAGCAAGGTGACAGCTACTGCCAAGAACGTCCTGGAATCTAGAGCAGCCGCCGCGCAGCCACTGAAGCACCGAAAAACATGGCATAACACCTAAAGGAGTTAACTGCTACACCAAGCTGGAGCCGCCCGTTTAACCGCGGAGAGAGAGAGAGAGATTTCGAATCAGTGTTCGCTGCGGTGTCGCCGTGAACAGAAAAGAAAAGTTTGACTTGTCAAACCCTGAGCGGAATGACTTGGGAGCAGCTGGAGACACATAAAAATGATGGATCCTCTTGAGGGAGATGGTCTTAGCGTCTGTGGGAATGCTGCATGCCAGTGGCAGCGGTGCACATATTAAAAGCCACGATTTTGTCCCGGTCATGTTTTGTCTACCTGTTGCCGTAATACATGACCATTTATCCACCGCGAGGCAGATTAACTTACGCCAACCCCCACAATCTATGATAGTTGGTACATCTGAACAAGCCTCGCCCGGGATGAAGAGTGGAACACAGATTTTGTTGACACTGACGCTAACCGGTGATTTTCCAGGGACATTTCTGTTTCAGAAACATCACTAGTATGAAAGAAAACCTATTTGTTTGTAAAAGCCCTGGCAGAAAATGTGCCGTGTCCAAAGTTAGCAGCCCAAATTTAGCCTGTAAGTGATGCGGCTTTCAGAAGTCTTACTTGATGACATCACAGATTGAATCGTTTAAAGAGCCATTCAAGGCATATGGAATTTTGCTTCAGGACGGACTCTGCTTTAACGTTCAACCGAGCACAAATATAGCCTGACGAGGCCATCATGTGATCTTAGACGAGGTTGGTACACTAGGACGGCCTTTACATGAGACTCTATTTCAAAGATGGTCTATTAAAATTAAATTATGCAGGATCTCTTACCATCAGGGGCTGTGGGAGTCTGCTCTGTGTCACCGGCCAGCCTGGAGGGCCTGAGGGAGGCATGAGCTGCCTGGGTAGCAGCCCGGAGTTTGGGGAGGGTCAGGGCCTCACCGTGGTCTCTCAGAGAGTGCTCTTTCAGCTGACTGATGGTCATGGAGGAGAACGGGCATGACAAGCACTTGTATGTGTGCTCACCTGAACGAAACAGCAAAATCACCGATCAGTCCTTGTTACTGACAGCTACGCGAAAGGCACAGAGGGATTACCCTGGTGAGGATTGGTAGAGACCAATAAATGATGGTATACATGTGCTAAACAAAGAAAAAGAAGGCAACAGTAAACACGCTGTCCCCCACAAATGAGGCAGTGTCCCTCTGGGCCTATCTGTAACAAATATGTCTCCTAGTTTTGACTTGTAATTGTAGCACTCCCATTCGTTTGTGCTGCGGACTGCTCACACCACTGCTGCTGCCACTGTGTGGTGCTGGCAAACACTTTGCTTCAGTTTTGTACGTGTCCATGGGTGGCACATGCAATTTTGCTTCCCGCTACTCTTAAGGTATGTTTGCTGAAACTCATGCAGGGACAGAGGCAGTAAGAACACATTCACTCATTTGACAGTAACTGTTCATTTTTTGAGTACTTGCACTTTATGAGTGTTTTTAATTATGTTTTTACTTTAGTATATTTTTTGGTTGAAGTATAATACATTTTAAGTCACATTTTAATAGCAAGTAGTAATACTGGAATACTGTACTGTAATACTAATAGCAATACTGTGGGCTCTATTTAAGCACCAGAAATCATATAGTAACTAATTAACAAATTAATGAATTGTGAAATGATTTGTAAACAGTCAGTAGAGATCAAAGGAGGAATCTGACTTTACATTGTTGATGCAATTTTTTGTAATTTCCAAATTTCCAATTGGAAGAATCTGGTTCAAATTTTGTACTCATGTCCTTTTAGAAGTGCATGGTAAAGACTGCATCAAAAAAAGTTATTATTTCTAAAAAGTAACTTAGTAAGTACATTTTAAATGACCTACTTTTTACTTTTACTGAGGCAGATTCTTTCTGTCTTACTTCTACATGAGAAAATCATAAGCAACGTAAAAAAATACTTATACTTGAACAGCAATATGTGGTACTGTTTCCACCACTCAGCAGGGCCCACCCAGTAGAGCACAGCCATTACCACCAAATATGATTGTGTTACAATACCATTAATTCATAATGAGATGGTTTCCTGATTGAACTGCTACGGGTAAGAGAAGGTTGTCTGCAATAGGACAGTTGCTTGGTATCGGTGCACAAAGCCATTTTAATGAATACATAAGCGAGTCAAGGCTCAGGCCACAAAACATGAAGAATCTGTCTGCCTTCAAATTTCTGCTCCTGACACATTGTTGATGATGATCAGTGTAGGGACACATCCAAAGGTAAATTGATTGTCTTTGCAGCCACCTCAACAGTCTGGCTACAAACATTCAGCAAACGCTCTGAAAACAGGGGCACGGGCAATCATTTTCTTTTGCTCTCCGCTTGAATGACTTCAATGCGTAATCGCGAGATGCAGCATTCACATGCCATGGGGTATATGGATTCCATAGCATACACACCATCCTGAGCGTAATACTCCGGCTACACAATCAAGCACACAAAGGCAAAGAGCTGAGACACACTGATGAGATTCAACGCCCAACAGAGGGTACATGATATTTTTGATAAAACTGAATGCATACAAAAACATCACACCCCACTTCCCAAATGCAATCACAACTCCAAATTGATTTTGGTTTGTGCCGATTATGCGCGGCAATTGTTAAATCTGACCGCTATTTCTTATTCTCTCCAATGAGAGAGATGAGTGTATTCAAAATGGCTTTTTAAATGGGCTCCTCTATACTGTCATTTCTAAAGAACGACTCTCTCTCCCTCTCATGTATCTATTGCGCTGGAGGAGCTTTTTTGCATTTCCTTGTATGTCTTTGGATCAATCTCTGCCGTCTGGTTCCTTCAAAAGGACAAACCATCTGAGGCGAGCAATCACATCAAACAAGAACACTAGTTTGCATTCAACTTCGCAGCGAGCTGAACATTTCTAATCATATTCCTTAAACTATCTCCTTTTAAAAGACGGTGTTCCGGCTTTTTTGACACCCCCAAATTTTGCAGAACATGACAATGAGCAGAGACACTTCTAAAGGTCAGCAGGTCACCTTGTTAAAGACGTTCGTCCCGGCTATTTGTTAAGAGATGTGGATCAAAATAGCAGTGGCTCTTTTAGATGTACTTAATCTGGTGTACCCAGTGTGCTCGTCTAGTGGTGAATGTACTTCTCAAGCTATTCCACTGGTTGCGTTTTGCTGGATAAGCTAAATCAAGCACAGCATCATTATATGGAAGATGATAAACAGGGCTGCTATTCTGGCCCAGGACTGCCTTGTTAGTCATGGAGAGAGCTGTAAGAAGTGATTTAATGTGTGTGTGTGTGTGTGTGTGTGTGTGTGTGTGTGTGTGTGAGGCTGCGCTCAAGTTTGTTTACCTGCATGTGCTTTATGCAGGTGGCTCTTCAGGCGACTCAAGTAGGAAGATTTAAAGGGGCAGAGCTTGCACTTGAAGGGCTTGTGGTGCCCATGGTGCGACTGCACATGTCTGTCCAGACTGGGGATAAGAGAAAATATACAAAAAAAAAAACAAAAAAAAAAACAGAAGGAGTGAAAGGGGTGAGGATGGGCGATAAGAGGATAAAAGGGGAAAGATAGATGAAACGAGGACAAAAGGATAGCAGATAAAGACACAAAACAAAGTGAATGAGACAGTGACAAGAATAGAGTGGCGGGGAGGGGGAGAGAGAGAGAGAGAGAGAGAGAGCGAGAGATCGACTAATGTTCCACAACAACCACTTTGATGATTCCAACAGCAGGATTTTCAGCAGCATCTAAGCGCCTGATTCTGTTTACTCCACAAACAACGGCAGCACATTTCCAATGACTACAGAACAGGGAACCGTGGGGTGAACTCATCTACCCACAATCCCCTGGTGGGAATGAGTGTGTGAGTGCCTGTGGGGACGGTGGCGGTGTTTTTAATGCCAGCCTCCTAGGTGGCATGGGAATGCGGCTTCTTTCTGGGTCAGGGCACATACAGTACAGAGGGATTACACCCGGGAGCTGAGAGGAGATGAGGACTCTCTCTGTCTCTCTCTCTCTCTCTGTCTGTCTGTCTCTCTCGATCTCTCTCGCTCTCTCTCTCTCTCTCTGTGATGGATAAAACAAATCACACTACCAAAATGTCTGTCTTGCTATAATGTTTGTCTTACTCTGCCTGTCTCCTAGGAGGCAGGACATCTTTGAGAAGATTGAAAATTCAAAGGAATTGTGATAGGGTATATAGAACATGATGTAAAAAAAAATGTGCTCTGTATAAAAGGAGCTTAACATCCAGCTGATTTGTAGAATGGCACACACTATATAAGACTGGTAAGAAATGTAAGGTTGAGACTTAAAAATACACATACAAGTCTGACCGGGAATACATATTTCACATAGTCTACTGCGTCTGCGAGTTTAACTGGAGCAAAAGAGCCTTTTAATCTTTAATTAAAGTATTATCCAACATACAGAGGTCACTTCAGTGCAGTGTGAAAACCATCAGTCATGGACCTCTTTCCTCTCTACTCACTTGTGTCTGAAGGGTGAGACGAACTGGCAGTACTGGCAGCTGTATTTGTCCTCTCTGCTGAACATGGCCATAGCCAAGTGGCTCCTCTCGTGGGACCTGAGACCTTGCATGGACATGAAGACGCGGTCACACTGGGCACACGGGTGACCCCCCGCCGCTAAACGCTGCTTCAGCTGGCCCCCCGACACCACGGCCCTCGCTGCAGCCACGAGCGCCGCTGCCCTTCCCGCTCCGCCGTCCGTCCGCGCTTCCATTGTCTCCATGGCAACAGCAACACCACCGGCGCCTGCGGGGACCAGCGGCGGGCCCATCGCCGCGGTAGCGCTGGTCTCCAGGCCGTCGGCTTCAGCAGCAGCTGCTTCATTCCCGTCCAGTTCGCCATTAGTTATGCTCTCTGAAGGCAGGGTCAGGGGGACTTCACTGACTTCCTGCTGCAAAACAAAGAGAGGGTATCTCAGATATTCACTATCATCACTGTGTTTGCCCATGTAGTGCATTATAGCCTTGAGCAGGCTTTTATACTGTCTTTTTCATCTGGACCAACTATATTGCAATGAAGGTAAGAAGAAAAAGTAAAGTGTTCCTGCCGCTGTAAAGCTCCACTGTAGCGGATGTCCTGGTGGCTCAGTTGACTAAGGCACAAAGCCAAGGCTAAACCACAACATTACAGGTTTGAGTCATACCTGGGACTTTTGTCACATGCTCTTACTCTCTTTGATCTCTACTGTCCCTCTTCACTATCCTCTCTGCCATCTCTGTCCAGCAGAAATGCCATAGACTGGTCTCAAAAAACAGTCCACTATATTAACACAGCACCAAGCCCTATCTGATGCTCATCATTAGGTACAAGGAAGTCTGATTACTAGACTACTATAAAAGAAATGAGTAAATACATATCTGCCTATTATACCCAATAATGAAGATGTCTGTTAAAACACAGCAGCTTTCACATGCTAACATCCACCAACAATCATATGATATGGAAAAAAAGGTTGTTTACTTTGCTTTTTGTTTACTTTTATTTTATAAATTTTATTCAAGATATAAAATCAGGTACAGTCATGGACGAAAGTATTGGCACCCCTGGAATCTTTCCAGAAAATACAACATTTCTCCCAGAAATTATTGCAATTACAAATGTTTTTGGTATACACACGTTTATTTTCTTTATGTGCAATGGAACAACACAAAAAAAACAAAACAATAGGGCTTTGCACTGGTACAGTGCTCGGGCCCTAATAAGAAAAAAAGCCAAATTTGACATCATTTTACACAAAACTCCAAAAATGGGCTGGACAAAATTGTTGGCACCCTCAACTTGA
This sequence comes from Myripristis murdjan, assembly GCF_902150065.1. Classification (NCBI taxonomy): domain Eukaryota; kingdom Metazoa; phylum Chordata; class Actinopteri; order Holocentriformes; family Holocentridae; genus Myripristis; species Myripristis murdjan. Next base: position 24,658,233 of record NC_043991.1, read on the forward strand.
TATTTGGTTGCGCACCCTTTGGGAAAAAAAATGCCTGAAATACTGTTTCTGTAAACAGTAGAATGACATGTTTTGTCAAAAAGCTCTACCTTAGTCTCATCTGTCCGCAAAACCTTCTCCCAGAAGGATTGAGGCTTACTCAGGTACATTTTTGCAAACTCTAGTCTGGTTTTTTTATGTCCCTGTGTCAGCAGTGGGGTTCTTCTCAGTCTCCTGCCACAGCGCTTCATCTCATTCAGATGACGGCGTATGGTCCGAGCTGACACTTTTGCACCCTGAGTCTGCAGGACAGCCTGAATTTGTGTGGAAGTTGACTGAGGATGTTTATCCACCATTCCAACTATCCTGTGTTTCATTCTTTTGTCAACTTTTCTCTTCCGTCCACATCCAGGGAGATTAGCCACAGTTCCATGGCTTATAAACTTCTTGATTATATTGCGCACAGTGGACAAAGGAACTGCAAGATCTCTGGAGATGGTCTTGTAACCTTGAGATTGTTCATATTTTTCCACAATTTTGCTTCTTAAGTCCTCAGACAATTCTCAGCGCTTCTTTCTCTTCTCCATGCTTGGTGTGACACACACACACAGGCACACAACACAAAGGTTGAGTCAACTTTTATACATTCTAACTGGCTTCAGGTGGGATTTCTATATTGCCAGCACCTGTTACTTGCCACAGGTGAGTTTAGCTGAGCATCACATGCTTGAAATACAATGATTTACCCACAGTTTTAAAAAGGGTGCCAATAATTTTGTCCAGTCCATTTTTGGAGTTTTGTGTAAAATGATATCAAATTTGGCTTTTTTTCTTCTGCTTTTTTGTGTTGTTCCAATGCACATAAAAGGAAATAAACATGTGTATACCAAAAACATTTGTAATCGCAACAATTTCTGGGAGAAATGGTGTATTTTCTGGAAAAATTCCAGGGGTGCCAATACTTTCGTCCATGACTGTAGATATCTAGTCATGAAGACAGCTCAAGGTTTAGCCTCTTTGTTACTTGTCACCTGTTGGCAACAAGCAATTGGGAAATTTGTCACTGCAAAACAGAACTGTTTCAGTGATCTAGAGGCACTTTTAAATTGCGAATTTTCCAATCAGGCGAACACTAAGAAACTAAATATCACACAGGTACAATGAAATCAATATCATATATCGCAAACATTTAGATACTGGGCTGAATTATTGAAAAAACTGATTCTCTGTAAAAATAGATGCAGTCTGGTCTTCATGAGTATTTTTCCTTCTCACTTCACTTCCCTCTCTATGGCTCCATCATGTAGCTAGTTACTGGTGTTGACTAGACTCCCTCTCCATCTATTCCTTGCTACTCCTACTGCAGAACACGCGGCCTCCTTCATCTGTAGGAGTGCAGGCTGGTTCCTGTAGTCATCATAAGTAGACAGACAAACACCATGACTTTTTATTGCCTCTAGGAAGCTCATTCTTTCTGTGGAAGGACCTGACCCTGCACTTCATACAGCCATAAATAAGATGTGGCATCCACAGGCCCAACCCTGCCATCCTGTCTGCCCTGACTGCACTGTCAGCCCATTCTTCACTCAACTGCAGGAAACCATTCTAGGTTCTCAAAGCTAGAATTAAAACAGTGTTTCTGATATTATGAAACACGACATTAATTTGTCACCTCCTCTAACTAAATATACACATGCTTTCCATTTGGTGAAAGCCTTTCTCCAAAGCATTTGGATAAAGGCTACTGAAACCTACCACTACCTATAATGTGGACATCACAAAAGGAATACTTCCCTTTATCAGAGACAGTGCACCACCTTTACTGTTTACTTACTAGTCTCATGAATGCTTCTCTACATCACTCTCACTCTACATCAACAGCTCAGCGAACATATACAAAAGATAGACTGAGTATGTGACAGGGGAACCAGGCCTCCATTTGGGTGAGGCGCTGGATCCTTAGGCCTGTTCTCTTAGTCACTGGCAACCTCAGTGGAATACTAATGTCCAAATGGTTACCCGCCGCTGCCCTAAAAGTTATGGCTCACCACTCTGTCCTCCACTCCTCCCCCTCTCCTGCAATGGGACAGCATTGCTTGTTTTCTCTTGGGGAAGTTGACAGACTGTCTACCCAGGAGCCTCAGTTAGTAATAAACAAAATGGGAAACAGAACCCATGTCCAGTAAAACAGACCACTGCAGAGCCGGATCTGTCTGAAGGGTGGGGGTTAGTGTACAAGACTGACTCAGTGGAAAAACAACAAGGAGGCCTTAAAATATAATTCAAGATCTATTCATGTTAAATGAGAGGATATCAATTCATCAAACATTTTAGTAAATGGTTCATATTGTACATTTGCTTTGTCTATTCAACAATGCGCTACATGAGCATCATAGCTTTTTCAACCAGTCAAATACCTTTTGAAATAAAGATGGATGAAAAGTCATAATGAATAAGAATAAGAATAAGAAATCTTCATTTTCAAGAATTTATTTTAACAATTATTTATGTATAATTTACATAATACAACTCTTTTCAATGAAATGGAGCAAATCTCACAGTGCTGTACTAGACAGACACTACAACTGTTGAGACTGTATAAAAACCATTCTAAATTCAGTGCAACTCTGTTTACCTTGACATGTCCCTCTTTGACCTCTCCATACTGGACATGCTTCCTAAGGTGGTTGCAGATGGCTCGGAGGGTGGGGTGCACCTCCACACAGAAGTTACATCTGAATCCTATAGGGGCTTTATTCACAGGGTTCTCCTGTTAATAGAATAGGAATTGACAGAAAATGACTGCACAGCATTTCATACTTTCAAGCATGAAAATAGCCTCACAAGTACTTAAAATAGTATGTAATGATCATGTTTATTTTTACTTAGAGCATTTAACAAGTAGTAAGTGTCAACACATGACTCTGTGGAATTTTGTTGCTACTTGCCTTCTCAGGCTTGGTCTCAGGAAGTTCTGTGGCCTTCTGTTTGCTGAGTAGCTGCCTCCTCCTCTCCTGCCTCATGGCCCTCTTCTGGAACTCCTCATTGTGGTTCATCAGATGCTTGGCCAGGACTGGGAGAGCCAGAAACCTCAGCTCACAATGAGAACACTGGTACAACTCTGAACTTTCCTCCCCAGGGCTGGGTGATACTACAAAGTCCCTCTTCAGGTCACTGCTGTGGTGGTCATTGTAGTGCATAGAAAGCAGCTCGACTGTGTTGAAGGACAACCGGAAGCATTTTAGACACTTGAATGGCAGCCATTCAACCTCTCTGTCCTGCTCGGGCTCAAGTTGAACCTCCAACACTTCCTTATCGTCCTCTACCGTTGCACTGACAGTGATTTTCTCAGGTTCTTTGGCATAGATAACTGTGAAATAGCGACCAAGCTTGCTAGCATGCTGCTTCTTGGGGAAGACACCTGGGTGGCGTTTAATGTAGTGTGAGACAATGCTTTTCCTACTGAAGGCTTGGAAGGGGCAAAGAGAACACTTTCGCCTCTCTACAGCCAAACGTAGGTCCTCACTCATTTCTGAACAGTCTCCCTCTGATGGTGGGGGTGCTATCACTTTAGTAGGCTTGTCGCTCAATGTCTTGGAAGCAGCCAAACAATGGGTATAATAGGCATCGATGTCATGGCGCTTCTGGTAGTGTGCTGCCAGGCCTTTGCGTATAGGGTTTGTGTATGAACACAGGGCACATTTGAAGACATTGTTTTTACCTTCTGGCTGAGCACGGACATTATTGTGTTTGATGCGGTAGTGGCGGGCAATGCCTTTCCTTGTGGAGCAAAAGTATTTGCAGAGCTGACACTTAAATACAGCATGTTTCTCTGTCTTACTGATGGGAAACTGGGAGAGTGCAAGGTCCAATTCACTGACCTCTTGGACTTCTGGTGCGTTTGATATACTACTGGCACTGCATTCAGCTACTGGCTCTGCTTCTTTGCCAGAGGAGAAATTTGTAAGAGAAGGAGTGAACATATCTGAGGCTGGCTGATTGTGATATTTTTCATAATGGATTTTGAGTTTTTCCAATGTGCCATGTGTGTATGGGCACATTTTGCATCTGTATGCACCATAGCCCTGCCTTTGAGTTTTGCACTTGTCATCTACATCATTTAAGTCAGTAATTTGCTCTATATCATCAGCAAAGTCTTCTGCAGTGACTTTCACCAAAGGGTGCCGTTTCTGATAGTGAGTTAGGACTCCATGGATGCGTGAGTTCACATATGGACAGTGTCGACACTTGTAAACAGAACTGGGGTTGATGTCAGCCTCCTGTGCAAAATCTGCAGCTTTTACTTTCATGCCTGGGTGCTTCTTCCCATAGTGAGTAAGAAGGCCATGTAGACTGTTGTATTCTGACAGACATACAGTACATTGATAAGGATTATTAGAGATAGAGAGACGAGGGTGGGAAGGATGGGGGTTGCTTTCTGGAGGTGGGGTAGCAATGACAAGTGCTCCATCATCTTCAGCAGACTGGCAATTGAAAGCAAGTTCTTTGGCTGTTGACTGAGCCTTTTCAGGTGATTTATTCCCTTTGATGATATCCAAAAGCACAGATTCATCCCCTTTGATGGCCCAGGGGTGAACCGCTTGGTAGTGACTGGTGATATCCCATATTGTACAGGCCTCAAAGGCACAGTCTCTGCATTTGTAATGCTTAGTGTCCAAGCTGCCCCCTTGCTGGGTGGTCTCTGGCCCAGCCCATAGCTTGCTGGCCATGTATGTGTAATCGACATTGTGTTCAGGATGACGTCTTTGGTAATGGAGCAGCAAGCCTTGGGGTTCTGCGTGGGAGTAAATGCACCACTCACAGTGGTAGCCAGCCTCCAGGATGCCATCTTGATAGGCCCAGTGTAAAATGGTCATGGCCGTGGCCTTCACAGTAGGGTGTTCTTTCTTCAGATGTTTCTTCAGGGCGTAGACATAAGGGGATGTGCAGGGGCAGTGTCTGCACTTCAGTGAACGGAGAGGTGTGGAGTTCTCAGGGTCTGCAGGGGCTGGTGTAATAGCAGAGGAGGCACTGCCAGACTGAACCATTTGAGCACGCTCACGCTGACTCCGAACAACTGCAGTGTGACGACGTACAAGGTCGGCATTAGCCTTGGTTTCCCTATGTTTTTTCTGATAATGAATAAGTACTCCTTTTACAGTACGGTTGCCATAATCACAGTGCTGACAAAAGAACAACATCTCAGCCTCACCTTTGTCTCCATTTCCAGCCTTAGGACTTGAGTTATTAGATCCATCATATCCATTATTGTGAAACTGCTTCATAAACTGTTTGGGAGCTGCAATTTGCAATTCATCCATCAATTTCATCAAACCAGGAGTGGGAGCACCATGTTTGATATATTTTGCTGTTACCTTTACTTCTGGGTGTCTCTTTTGATAATGGACCAATACACCAACAACAGATCTGTTGCTGTACACACAGTGTTTACAGTAGTAGATTTCTTCATCAGATCCAAACAAGGTAGCACTTGATGACTTTGTAGGTGTGGTGATGCCTAGGTTAAATGAAGAGTTTGCAGGAGGCTGTGGCCGATCTACTGAGATGACCTTCATGGTTTTCTGTATACGAAAATAAGACGCTTTTTGCTCTGGGTGTTTCTTCTGGTAGTGGACCAACACAGAGTGCATATTGGGGCTAGCAAAGGAACATACATCACAGTCATAGACCACAACATTACCACCCATGGCTTCTTTGAGAGCCTCTGTCTCAGCACTGGGTTCAGGGGTCTTGGAGACAGTTTTCAGCACTGGGCTGGAGGAAGATCTGGGAGTGGAGGTGGCTGAGTTGAAATTCTTGGGTCCAGCATTCAATATTTCCCTCAGAGTCTGTGATTCACCAGTCTTGTGGGATTGCTCCACAACATAGCTGGAGAAGATCATGGCATTGTTGATTTTTACTGTGGGATGCATTCTTTGGTAATGGGGCATTAGGCTCCTGACATTGGGGCTTGTGTATGAGCAGAAGCGACACATGTATACCAGATTTGGCTGGTTAAAGTTGAGCACATTGCTCGCTTCAGGGTGGTGATCCATGTAGTGTTGGTGCAGATCATTGTAATTTGTGTATTCAATGTAGCACTCCAGACAGCGGAAGACAGCGCTCTGGTCCTCAGGGTCCAGGATGTACTTAAAGCTGAACTTTATGTAGGGGTGCATTCTCTGGTAATGGGTGCTGACACTACGGGCTGACTTGTTGTGGTAATCACAGTGTTTACAATAGAAGCGTGCAGTTCCAGGTTCCTCTGAATACTCTGCATTCTCCTGGAAAGTGTCCCTATTGTCTCGGTTACTCTGTTCTTGGAGCTCATTTGTGTCAGCAGAGACATTTTCACTATCGTCAGAGAGAGTCAGTGAAATAGGAATGTTCCTTGGTTTTGACTTAGGATTGCTTTTCCTTTTCCCTATTCTGCCACCCTCATGGGAGATAGCTGAATCTCTTACATGAAGTTGCTGTGTGCTATAAGAGAAGACACAGTTTTTACCGTCATTGTTGCTGCCCTCTTTATCAGCACTAGTGTGATTTTCTCCTAGTTCTTCATCGTCCATTTCATCTAAATTTATTATCATGTCTTGCTGGCTTTGGCTTATCTTACTCTGGAGGTTGCTGGCAATTTCATCGATTCTAGTTCTCTTCTTGACTGAGGACAAATCCAAAGGTAAGTCATTAATAGATTTCCTGGCTCTTTTCCCTGTCACTAACGGTTTTTTGGTGGCAAGTCCAAGAATGGAGGTCTGGGTTTTTTGTAAAAAGATTGGAGAAGTGTCCATCTCTGAGTCTGGCTGGTCAGCCAATGGGCTTTCAAAGACAGTGGGCTGTAGGTCATCACAGTAGGAGTGCTTATGCTGCTGATGAACCCTCAGGCCTTTCAGTGTGGTGGTAGAGAAGCTGCAGAGTGTGCAGCGATGAGGGTTCTGTTGATCGTTCACTGGGCTGATTGACTTTTTTCCATTGACTTTGGAACCTACATTACCCCCATTAACTGGCTCAGCAGTGTCATTCTGAGGTTCTGGACTGTCACTTGTTAGGTCCATGGTCTCCAAGTCTGAGGAACTGTGGCTCTGTTTGTGTGTGCCTAGTTTGAGAGGGCTGGTGCAAATAAACGGGCATTCATCACATTTATACACTGTGGTTTTACCAGAAAGGTGAATGTTTTCAATGTGGCGGGAGATGCTACGCCGGTGCATGGTAAGGAAAGAGCAGAACGGACACTGAAAGCGGTTCATATACTTTCTGAACGGTATTCCTTTAGTCTCCAGTAATTTGTTATCCTCATCGGATAAAAGTTGCTTTGCATCAGCTGAGAGGGTCCCAGTGTAGCTGGGATCATCTATATCACCTAGCTCTTCATCATCATCTTCCAAGCTGCTCCTGGAGTCTTCTTCATTGAGCAAGCTGGCATCTATTTCAGTGGCAGAGTTGGAGGCATCAGATGATGCAAACCTCTTTGACAAAATGGAGGAACCTGTGCTGTTAGGTGTTACTGCCTTCATCTGTGCATATTGAAATGATGAGATACCAGCAGCTGACTTCCCCAAAGTGCTTTCTGGTGTTTCCTCTGTGGACTCCTCATTTCCACTTGCATCATTGACAGATATTTTTGATCTAGGTGGACTTCTGGAGGAGGCAGGAGAATCTGGTTTGGGTGAGCATCCACTTGCTTCGCCTTCCAGCTCCTCAACACAAGAAACTATTTTCACCTTGTCACTGTGTTCCTTCACAACATGATTAGTCCAGTTATCCTTCTGGTCTGTCTGATAGTCACACCATTCACAGGCAAATGTTCCTTTGAGGAATCCTGTGGCTGAGACAGATTCCTCTACACCCTCAGCATATTCTGAGGGGTCTCCGGTGTCTTCTGAAGGAATTTTGTTATGGTACATTATTTGGTGTTTTATTATCTTTGCTTTGCGTGGAGATTTGTATGTGCAATACTGGCAGGAATACACTTTTGAATGGTCATTGTGCATTATGATGGTATAGCTGGGAAGTTTTGATGTCTGTGAGGAGGTACTTGCATCTGAATCGTCCTCTACAACATCATGCACCTTTTTGGTGTGGTTCTTCAAGAAGGACTTTGATCTGAAGTAACGGACACAGAACTTGCACTGGTAAAACGGTAGGAGGGATTCAGCTGTCTGCTTTTGTAATGTTTGGATGGAACTGTCAGTGGAATTAGGGCCTAAAAAAGAGAAAATATCTCAGATTTTTTTCTGAAAAATATTACAACATAGTATCAAAATTGTTTTACTCTTGTTACATTATAAAACAACCAGTAACAGCATTGTGCAAACATTATTCAGTCTTTCTATCGTTGAAAAAATGACTAACAAGCAAATGCCAAAGCTAAACTGTGATTGAAAACGATTTTAACATTTATCAGTAAAGTAGAATATGAGCATGAATGTCTGAAGAATTCAAAAATGTTAACATCTAGAGTAATGTGGCAGCCATACTCAATCCAGCTTTAGGAGGCATGTAATCTTTGTCATCCTTATCATCATATTCTTCTTCTTCCTCCTCTTCTTCATCCTCATCTTTCATAGAGTCAGACTCATCAGCATCTGCTGGCTGCAGGAAAGCAGTGTGTACTTCCTGAATATGGGTCTTCAGGTCATCATACGACTCTGCACGGAAGTCACAGCCATCACACTGCAATACCTCCATAATACAGAGAGGGGAGCACTCCCTGGAAAAATCAGGGAAACCTGCAGGGGATAAAAAAGAAAAAAAAAATCCAGTGTTAATGTTAATTGGTCTGTTGAGATACATTGAAACATAATACTGCAATTATTGTGAATCATATTGTAAAGTCACCTAGCAGAAATCCTATCCGTAACCTACCAAAAGTACGAATAAGACCCATTGTGCAATGCTGCACTGGAAAGTATGCATGTATAGTGAAAAATATAATAATATAAATTAAGAAATGTTAAAACCTATGGGGTCCTACATACCAAGGTATTTGTCATAATTTTCAAAGATGGGATAAAGTGAAACAACAACCAATACATTGTTTGTGCAAACTGCAGTGCATTTTTATATCCCAAGTCCAGGGTTCCCAGAGAACAACAAAATACCAAAAACCTGACACTAGAGCAACTGCGCTGAAAGAATAAACATGTGCACCCTTAAAGATTTCAAAACAACCACCCAGGACACTGCTGATACCGAGTATCTTTATAGAGCAAGATCTCAGTACAGATTATGTGTAGACTACACTAAGTGTAAAGGTCTACCTTGGAGCACTACTTCATATCCAGAGTTGAGGATTGGTTCAGTTGACATGCCAAAATCTGACATGAGTTGTACAGTTAGGTCCATAAGTATTTGGACAGTGACACAATATTCATACGGTAATTTTGCCCTTGTAAACCACCGTAGTGCATTTGAAATGGAATAATCAAGACGTGATTGGAAATATGGCATTTATCTTTTAGGAATTACAGCCAGTTTTATGTATTGTCACCCCATTTTCAGAAGCTCAAAAGTAATTGGACACTTGACTAAAAAGCAGTTTCATGGCCAGGTGTGGCCTTTTCTCTTGTTATTCCATGACAAATTAAGAAACCAAAAGGTGTGGAGTTCATTCCAAGTGTAGCAACAACTTTAGGAGTAGCCAAATAAACAGTTTGGTATATCCTAAAAAGAAGGAATGCACTGGTAACACGAAAAGACCTCAAAGACCATGGTAGACATCTAAAGTAGATGACAGAAGTCTTTCCCTGATGAAGAAAACCCCATCCACAATGTCTAAGGAGATCAAAAACATTCTCAAGGAGATATTGCCATACATTACAGAGGGTATACAGCAAGGTGCAAATCACTGGTGTCACTCAAGAACAGGAAGACCAGATTAGACTTTGCAAAAAAAAAAAAAAAAAAAAAGCCTGGCCAATTCTGGAACAGGGTTCTTTGGACAGATGAAACAAAGATTAACTTGTACCAGAATGATGGGAAGAGAAAAGTGTGGAGAATGAAAGGAACAGCTCATGACCCAAAGCAGAGCACTAGTGTTTATTGATGATGTGACTGCTGATGGAAGTAGCAGGATGAATTCTGATGTTTATAGGCCTTCACTACCTGCTCAGATTCAGACAAACGCCACTACAGTGATAGGATGGCGCTTCACAATGCAGATGGACAATGACCCAAAACATACTGCGAAAGCAACCCAAAGGTTACTGAAAGCAAAGAAGTGGAATATCCTTCAATGGTCAAGTCAGTCCCCACACCTCAACCCAACTTTCCCCTGCTGAAGACAAAATTGAAGGCTAAAAGACCCCCAAACAAGCAGTAACTGAAGGCAGCTGCAGTAAAGGCTTGGCAGAGCATCTCAAAGGAGGAAGCTCAGAATTTGGTGATGTTGTCAATGGGTTCCAGACTTCAGGCAGTCATAGACTGAAAAGGATTTTGCTCCAAATATTGAATATAATCCTTATAATTATAGTTACGTATGCTATATATTATTTGTCCAATTGGTTTTGAGCCTCTGAAAATGGGGTGACAATGTATAAAACTGGCTGTAATTCCTAAAAGGTTAATGCCATATTGCTAAAAGTCTGCACTTTAGTCATGTCTTAATTACTCCATTTCAAATCCACTGTGGTGGTGTACATGGGCAAAATTATAAATATTGTGTCACTATCCAAATACTTATGGACCTAACTGTAAATCATTGGATCCACAGATATATCACTAGATCGACCACTCCAATAAAATACAGGATTATTAACACACCAGGGGACATCCACATACAGGTTACTATTTGGAGCATCAGCCACTGCAATTTTCCAGAGACCAATGGAGGGCTCTCCAGGGGAAAACCAAGGCTGTTGTATATTTAGATGACATTGTAGTTACCAGAGCAACCAGGGAGACACACTTAAAGAACCTTGATAAAATACTGGAAATAACAGGAAAACTCTGGTTTGAAGTCTCAAACTGAAGAGAAACATTTGCACATTGCTCACTGAAGAGCTTTGGTACCCAGGACATAAAATAGGTGCCAAGACGGTTCACTACAGTCACAGCTGTGGTAGAGGCACCAGCTCCAAGAAATACAACTGAACTCAAGGCCTAGCTAGCGCTCTATATCCTTCCTGATATAATCAAAAGGGATATCTGCCAGCACAAGTACACACATATTGCGAAGGGACATATAGTACTGTGGAGATTCACTATATCTAAAGAGTGGCCATTCCCAAGTCCACCAACCTAAGTCAGGTGACATCTTAGTGAGCGACTCTGCAGATAATAATGTTCTACCATAACACAGAGCTTGACACTGTCTCATGAATGTGGTCATCTGACACCAGAATACACTCACAAATGGACAAAGGATTGATTTTGACCTTTGGAATAAAATGTTTAGTAAATAGCTCTATAGAAGAAAGCTTATTCTACTGACACAATAGTGAATGAGATGAGAGCAACTCAGGCAGACACACTCACTCCTCTGAACATATGTAAAATAATGAGTAGCCTGTGGTAAAAAGGCAGTGGTAAAGAATGATCGTGCAGTGATGCGGAAATCCACTGATTTGCTGGATGATGCTACCTGTTACTGCATAATAAGTCAGGAGGCGAAAGGTCAGAGAGGTGAAAGGTTGTCATTTGAGTGAACTTTCACTGAAATTACCACCAGTGTGGGTGTGGGTCCTGGGGACTCACTACATTGAAAACCCTTCAACATCACCGTTGAATTATTCGACAAAACACAGATATGTCCTTTGGGATGTTCAAATGGTAATTCCTCCACTGATGGCTACAAACTGATCAACATGTGGAGAGAGAAGTCAACCATTCTACAGAGAATGACATCAGCTGCAGCGTGATTCAGGAAGAACCTGTGAATTCAACACATGGTAAGGGAAGCTTTGAATGAACTGTTTCTGTCACTGCATTGCTGACTTATGAGGCACTTTTGTGATTGATCTGAAATTTGGTTGTGCTTATCTGCAGAATGTGCAGTTTCCGAGAGGCTTTGAATGAAGTTGATATCAGCAAGGAGGTGAAGTGGAGGGCAGAAGAAGGACTTCTAGTCAGGCCGATGAAATTTAGGGTTCAAACCAGCATAAAACAACAGTCTGGCTATAACTGTGTGGTGGAAACAGGACCTACCCGATCATTCTCACATTGCAAGGGGTCATTTTACTCAAAAAATAAATAAATAAATATTGTACAGAATATTGCTTAATGTAGCTTTAAAATTTCCCTGTCAATAATGATATTTCTGGTGTATACTGTGACTGCAATTTGAATCACAATAAATGTAGATATAACTAATGTTGCATTAATTTTTCAGAGCTTAAAGGATCAATTTAGAAACTGCAATAGGTAAAATGGCATTTTGCTGTTTTTTATTTCGGTACCCACTACCCATACACATGAACAGGCAGGTTTATCATACAAAACAGGCTTATAATGTTCCTACTTTTTCAATGATGGTTACTCTGGAACTGCGTCCATTGTCTAAAGCGGCACACGGTGTGTAGCGTGCTTTGCCAATCTTTGTCGCCCATCACTTACCATCTGTCAAGCCCAGAAAAGCTGACAGACACTGCAACGGCGGGCTGGCTAAACTAGGCTTATTATATAATATAATATTTTTGGAATCATTTATTCATAAATAACTTATGTTGAACATAAATAAATCATGAGACAACATATTTATGTTATGGATACCGTGTCACAAAATCACATAAAAATGAGGGTTATTCCAGTTTCTGAAATGAAGGGAATTTTGGAGCTGCTAACAAAATCTGGCACAGAGGGTCACAAAACACAGAGATTTCTGCAGATGCTGATGTTACTCAGAATGCTAAGAAGATCCTGTTTTTTAGCATAGCATCATTCCAAGAACAATGGAGGGACTGAGGAGGGATTATGGGCTGATTTGTCCCATTTTATTACCTTGGGATAAGCAACAGCTGGAGAGCAGCTCCACAGCCCAGTATTTACAGCAGACTATTCTGTCAGATTGCATCAACTGCTCTCAAATAGGTCTGAATGAATCAACAGAGAGATGAGGGCTTTAAGTCTTTGGGCTATTCTGCAGTTTGGACTTGGCCAGAAAAACACAAGCTGATGATGGGACCATCATTACACAGCTCTTTCATCATGACAGTCTAATCAGTTGTCACTTTAGCTTAACAACCATATACATAACATATAAGCCGATTCACACTGGTTTTGAGATATGTACAGTCGTTGAAATCAAAACATATAAAAAGAGTGTCTGCATACAGAGTAAGGTATAAACCTGAGCCTATTCATTGTTGGTAACTTATTATGGCTGCTTTTGACAGTGGTTGCTTAATTGAGCACACATTTCATTTCAAGGAAAAATCCACCCTCAGATATAGTGAGGACTGAACTGTTAATATATCAGTCTGATGTTCAATGCATTCCAGGGGTTATTTGGTGATCACGTGCTGGAATTTCCGTTCATGATGTATCATCATTCCCTCTAGCCTCACACAACCATGCTCTGATTTTGTTCCTGTTATTCACTTCATGAAACAGAGGGTGCATCCGAATTCTCTGCAGAGCAAGGACAGACGTGACCCGGAAATATTTTGACTGGCAGCTATGACAAGGACGGTCTGAACTGTCTATTTCATGAAGGAATGGAGGCAATTAGCTTTTTTTGTTGTTTGCGTTTGAGCAAGGAACCACAGGACCAACCCTGGAAGAAAGAAATTATCGATTATGAACCACGATCCTTTCCTAGCCTGATATTCACAATAAAAGAACATTCTGTTTCCACTCTATTATTCGACCTGAGACTGCCCTCTACTAGCCCATTTCTGTAGCCGAAGGGATCTGAATCCCTCTAACCAATCACTAGCGACTGACATGTCAACCCACTTAGGGAAAAGAACAAGAAACCCGGCTGACAAGCGAACACAACTTATTACGCGGATTCCTGCTAATGAAACTACGGTAACTTTTAGCACCGAAAGCATTACCCCGTATTTGTCAATCGGACAAAAAAAGTTGGTGGTGAACAAAATGGAATCGCACTATAGAGTTTGTTTACAGTGTTCACCTGACAGAGCATTTTTGCTGAAGCCAGCAATCTGCTTTGATTCTGCTTCTCAGTGAACTGGGGGTTCAGAGATTATAGCCCATCTCCCCAGTTGGACTCCACATTTGGGACCTGGGACGTCTCCCGGTCTTCAGGACGTCTCAAACGCAGCATAACTCCCTGGAACGGAGCTAGGCTAAATCTAGCAAACAGACCGGGGGTCCTTTCCAGCGGAGCTAGTGGATAAATTAAATTAAATGTTTGCCAAATTCCGTCGGCAGAATACAAAAACATGCCTCTCAGAAATGCCCTCAGCACACAGCGCTGCTCTGCTTTTAGTCTGAATTTGAATGGTAAATGGACTGCATTTCTGTGGCGCTTTTCTAATGTACTGACCTCTCAGAGCGCCTTACAATGTCTACCTCACATTCACCGATTCACACACTGATGGCTGCCGTGCACGATGCCAAGCTGCCCATTAGGAGTGGTTAGGGGTTCAGTGTCTTGCTCAAGGACACTTCGGCATGCTCTGCGGAGGAGCCGGGGGTCAAACCGGGAACCCTGAGTTACGCCGCCCCTACATGATAACACAACATCAACAGCAGTGTGCATAGCTTTATCATGTGTTTGCTTTGTGTTGTTAGCCAGGGTTTGCGAATACGTTATAATCTCTCCGGCTCTGTCACAGCTCCGTTCCATCGGCAACATTTGTCCCGCCCTGCCACTGTGCTGATTGGCCCGGTTTGTTCTTCAACCGAGAAATCACATTTGAATCAGCCACCACCAGACCCGTATGAATTGCTAGAATTTTTTAAGTGAATTAAGCCGTTCACAGGTCCGGAAGCAGGCTAATCCCTTGCAGCTTGAAAAACTGAAAACAGATGAGCCATGCACTCTCTCAGGCCATTTGGTAGATTACATGGACCAATACTGGGGCAGCCATGGCCTTAAGGTTACAGAGGCGGGCTTGTGATTGGAAGCTGACTTGCCCCTGGAGCAAGGCACTCAACCCCCAACCAGCTGCTGTGGCCACCAGTGAAGACTGTGGTGGCAACGGGCAGCAGCTCTCAGGTGGGAATGTGCAGCAGGGCGTTGCTGAAAAAGAGCTCAACATACTAACCAGGCACAATAAGGGTTAAAAAAGAAATTGTACTACTTTACTCCAAATGCAACACGTCTTGTGGCTGTGATGCACTGTGGACTATTGCAGCTACTGTTGGTGAAGAAATCTCCACTTCCTCCTCTTACAGTGGATTTCTTTCCTGTATGACTGCTGAACACATGCAAAGGAGAGCTTACAAGAAGCCCGTGCTCTGTGACGGACTGCCAACCAAACCTTAATTAGCTGAGGATTTTCCTTTGGCCTAATGTGCATCAATTTGGGGGTCCTTGATACTAAAAAGTGGGCACTGTGTTATTTGCTCTGCAACACACAAATCTTTTCTAAGACAAAAAAAAAAAAAAAAAAAAATTCTACATTGAGTCCATTAGACCAGCAGATATTTCCCCAACTGGTTTTAGGAGATTAACTGAATCCTCTTTGAATAATTAAGATCTCATTTCATGGGAAGTTGCCCCAACCCTTCCTCGTGGCCCGGAAGTGTGTTAAACATGCTGCTGTAAGAGGCCTGGAGTGGACAGCCTCCACCAGGCAGTCCTGCGGTTATTTTAAGGACCGCTGCTGGCCTCTTGGTAGCTTCCCTTACAAGCATCTGTCTTGCATGCTCATCCTGATATAGGCCTGAAAGCTCCAGATGGTGCCATATTTCTCCAGCTTCTCGACTATGTTCTTCGCTAATTTCATTTCTAATGTGAAAATTTCAGCAGTAACATCTTGAAGATCGTTCGGCCCCGGTGTGTCCGCGCTTTCCTCTGCAAACTGTCACACACTATTCCACAGAGAAGCCTTTATTGGACCCTTTCTGTTTTATGGTCAAATTGGAAGCATGTTTATTCCAGGTAAATGCAAATTAGCTTTGCCTGGCGTGCCTAGTTCAATCTTGGACAACACCTAATAGTAATGAGTGTGAGCACTTAACTCCCTGCCATGGAGCTCTTAAAGCAAAGTGCAAGCCGAGGCAATATGGCCGCCGAACATTCTACATGCTAAAAATCACACTGTCAGTGTTAAAACCTTGGATTATGTCGTCTTGTTCGCTTTGGTGTTGGTGTCTTGTCTTGATTTAGTGAGGATCTTCTCGCCTCCTCAGTGACTACTGCTCTGCCTGCGGTACCCCCCTCCTCCTCACCTGAATGGTGATCAAAGCTCTCCAACTCATCTTCCTCGAACCCCAGAACTCCTCATCACATCATTATCTCAATCAAAATGAAAACAGAAAAAAAATCTACCTCTATCTATCATAACTTGCTTTTTTTGTCATGTTATTAAAAAGTATAAGACGGGCATTTCTTACAGCCAATCACATTACAGTCGACCCCTCATCTAAGATAAATTTACCTAGTAACAGTTATTTGAGTGGATGAAAAATAAGGATTCATCCTTGGTATGCTCTGGGTGCATACATGCAGCCACGGCAGCGAGAGAGAGGCCGTCAAAGTTTTTTTAAACACTGACGGAATTCCATGCATCCCTTTTCCATACCTTATTCCTATTCAGGGTCATGGAAACACTGACACAAAGGAATAGCCTTCTGATGTACCATGAACTTTGCTGCTATATTCAAAAACAGTGAGGAAAAAAGAAAATATTGAAGAATTTGAAAGCATATATGTACACAAACTTATACTGTATACACTTAGTTGCATACTATATATACAATATGTCACTGTAAAAAGACAGAGGATTTGGCATGTAACAATAGTTTCAATAAAATAATAAGTATTTGCTTTTGTCCACACCCCTTTGTGTCGTGTATGCATCATTCATAACGATCACAGATGGAGGAACACTTTGTCAGTGGCGAACTACTCTCCTGACTTTACAGTCCCAGCAGGAAAAAAATTCTTTTGCAGCGTATATCATTGACTAAGTGCAAACAAAAACAGCCACAACACAGCACAGATCCCCATTCAACACAGGTCACACGCAAGCAACACACAGACCATGACACAGAACGCATCGCGCGCCGCAAAAGGCCAAATTTCCTCGCGAGCTGTGAGCTGTTTTTCCTGAACGTCCCCTCTCCATTCGCAACAAGTGGCCGAGTGGTCATCTGTGCATAATGCCGGGCGAAGGCAGAAATATTTTGCATGTATTCAAAGAGGATTTATGGCTCACACTACGAGCATGACCCTTTGAGAATACTTTTGTATAATCCACTGGTCTTGATGAAAAAGAAAAAAAAAAAAAAAAAAAAACAGTGAACAGCATAATATTCTGTGGATCATTTCTGCAAGATGTGTGGAATTTGACAAAAACTAATCTTGTGCGTGACGACCTCAAGTCTCCTTAGAGTCTGATTTTGATTTTCATCTTTTGTAAAGTGTCTTTGTGTATGAAATATGAAACATGCCCAGTTGCCCAGATGTCAAGTCAATAAGAACTAGACAAATAAAAAAAATATAAAGTCAATATATCACACAGTTTGCCACTTTACTGTGAGGAATCATCATAATTTGAGTTAATTCTTGCCTGTAGGAAGTATATACTCACAATAGAACTGCAAAGCTAACATCCTATTTAAATAATATGAATACATTATTATTACAATATAGTATTGTTAGGCTACACACAAGGCATTCATACCTAAAGTGAACTGTTGCTCCATGCTTTTATCATGCAGATTTATCTACACACCCACATTCCTTGGAGGATCAAGATTTACCAACTCAAAATCTCTCCACCTGTGGCAAAACGGTGTCTTGTTAATCAAGCACATCCAGTCACAGACCACAATGCAAACAGGCATTTATACATGTGTTAGGACTAAATAAACAGCCAATGCTGCGATTACAAAATCAAAAAGCTGCTGGTTACGCCTGCAGCTGGCCTCAGATACCCGGATAAAAAAATCTAACACTTACAAGTTTGAATGTTATTTCTTTTAGTTTGGAACAGCAAAAATGATGCAACAGTCAAAATTGGCTGTTTCATCCCGTACTTTGATTTATTTCTTTTTTTTAATATTTATTTTAAATTTCCATTAATCTCTTTTACACTTCCTTTACTCTTACGTTAGGGGCTGAGTGTGTTATTGTGGTGTGGTTTACTGCATTGTGTTGTGCCGCTTTGTTTTATTTTTTGGTTTTACCTGATTTTATTTTTCTCTTATTGCCCCTTTGCGCCCATTATTTTAGACCCTTTTGTTTCACTGGGCCTTGTGCCGCATGGTGGTTTTCCCTCTCTCTCTTTGTCTTTTTTTGTTACTTTTTTACTGTCGGTGACTGTCAGTCAAATGTGCATCATACTGAAAAGCACTTTGAGCTGCATTTCATGTGAAGCGTACTGCACAAAGAAAGTCTGATTGTCTGATTGATCGATGAATTGATTGGCTGATGGATTGAAAACCAGCTTTTAGTCGACATGAAAAAAATGTTAATACAAGTTTGTTACTGGTATTGAATCCAAAGTACCAGTATCAGCACCAGTGCCAAAAAGTTTCAGGCAGTACGTAGCCGTAGACAGTTGGGAACTGAGCCCTGGTCCCACACCCAGCTCACCAGCCAGCGCAGCGCTCCATGTGAGCAGGCCAAACTGCCAGCATGTCCCTGAGCAGCCAGGGGCTCCATTGTTGTTCGGGGTCAGATTACAGCCTCACCAGGGGCCCCACCCTGATCTCTTGGCAGTTCATTGCTGTTCTGAACAAAGTTGCCTTCTAATGCCAGGTTCCTTGACATGGATATCAAGAGAATCCTTCAGGAGAAGGAGGGGAGAGGAATGCCTGAGGGAAAAAAAGCCTCCTACTCAACCACCATCTGCCTTAGTGTAGGCTGTGTCTCTTCAGCCAGTCAGTCCCCGTGCCACACCAAGTTAATGGGTGAGATTGTGTAACTGCTTTCATCTAGTCAGCTGGGGCTCTAACAGTCAGCCACTGAGCTGCTCAGATCCTCTGAGCTGAGCTTCAAGGGCAGCCATTTTAGGAGCTGACTATGTGTGCTTAGGTGTTCAGCCAGCACACAACATGGACCCACAGATCTGATCCTCTTCCTCAAAGGCAGGCAGCCTGTCACTGGAGAGCTGCTGACAGAAATCTATCTGCCAGATGTACAGTACTGTACCCAAGCCCTCTGCCCACACAGCTCAGCAGAAAACACCTCACACTCTTGCCAGTATGACTTTGCTTAGTCCTTTCATTTCTGGAGGACATTATCTCTCACATCAAGAGATTTTCAGAAAAATGCTGGAGCCCCATTCCAAGGAAAAACAGAGATGGTCAGAGCTACTGGTACATAGGCTACGTTTGTTCAAAAAAAAAAAACAGAGGAGAAATAAATACGTCTTTAGACACTGTCAACTACGTTCCACAAGGGGATCTAAAAATGCAAAGCATGTCTGAACTTCCCCTTTTTTTTTTTTCTTTTTTTTCTTTTGTAGAGCTCTGCATCCCCGAGCTTGAGAAGTAGACAAGAAGGGGCGGAGAGGAAGAAGGCAGAAGCAGAAGGGGAGAGTAGGCCTGAAGGGGAAGGGTGGGAGGATAAGAGAAGCAGCATGAGAGCATGACCAAGCCACCTGGGAGACCTTCACTGGTGAGCAACGGAGGACAAAGCCATCAGACTGGGCTCCCTAGATTCCAAAGTCTACTGACATTTGTTAATCACCAACCGGTCTCTCTGCATCGGCGAGCTCTGCCAGCAGTCACACCCTCTACTCAAACTGGCTGACAGCAGCTGCTCTGTCTGAAAGAGGGCCTTTGAATAAGCCAGCATTAAGCTGATTAGGAGTACAGAGGTTTTGTCCTTAACTGTTGGTTAGTGCCACCATCTCATGGCTTTGGGGAGAGGAAGGGCCATGGATATGTTGCATTGCACGGCCGGCGTTACAGCCACAGATAATTCATCTGGCAAACAAGACAGGACGTGCATCTTGTCAACTTGCAGAGCCTCAATAATTAATGACCCACTGATTGAAAATGACAGCCTGTTTTTTAAAAGAAAAATACTGAGGCAGTAATAGCAGGTAGCCTCAGCCATGGAAATTGATTTTTGCAGAGATTAGATGACAACATCAGAGAAAAATAAGATTTTTTTTTTTTTTTTTAAGTTGCTGTTGTTTGTTTCAAAAAAAAGTTGAAAAAAGAAAACTGCACAGGCAAAAAAAAACAAAAAAAAAACACTCCGCCGTTCTGATCTCTCCAGCCAGCAGCGTCCTCCAGGTTTCCTCAGACTGTGCCTGACTGGCGAGTCAGAGGAGAGTGAAAGGCAGCAGAGAAAGATCTCATTGTGCCTACAGAAGAGCAGAAAAGGTTGCGTCACAGGACTAGGGAGGATTTGGCCTCTTGCACAAACAGGAGATAGAGGAGCTGGAGATCAAGATGGCTTCTCCTGTTCTCATGCCAGCGGCCCTGTAAAACTCGACACGGCAGATCAACATCTCATCGCGCGCTGAACAGTTTCTCAGAGACGCCGAGTTAAATCTAATGGCATGACTCAACTTTGGACCCGCATGCCCGGTAACCTCCTGACACTGGAGCTTACACATGAATGTAGGGCTGCATTTTACAGAATAAACAGATTCATATGTCAAATTAATTTCTGAATCGACTTAGCAGTGTTAGAGGAGTACTCTGTAACGCTTTGGGTGAAATACTCTTTTTCCGAACTACTCAGACGTGTATTTCAAATCCACATGATACACTGATAGAGCTAGGCTAATGGCTCCCATAGACTTCAAGTCTTTATGCTAAGCTAACACAAAATGCTACCCACAGGAACTGAACCACTGGACACACAGAGGTGAAAATGGTATTGAACATTTTGTCTCAGTTTGGGCAAGTTGGAAAAAAAGTGTATTTTGCCTGAAATGTTGGAGTATTCCTTTAAGAATAAATTTGTTAGCAAACGGCACATATGGGAGAAAACTAAAAATATGACCTTCCTGTCCATAATCTAAAAGCACAGGATGAATTATGCAACAACTTCTGGTTATTTAAGTGACAGTTAAAGCTCCCACCTCTCCCGTCTCCTCCCAACAGCAACAAGTATTCGCTGATGAAGCAGAGCCACATGACAAGTGGAACTGAATGTGGAACCTAACTCCAGAAAATAATAAATCCCTAAAAACCTTGTACACACCAAGGCTTGGGTTTGAGAGAGAGAGAAAAAAAAAGGTGTTATCTATGTCTAGATAACAGTATGCCTCACAATAAGACACAAAGACAGAAGTCCAGGTTGGATGAGATTGAGAGTTGTTTACATAACTTTTTTTTTTTTTTTTTTCATTCTTTACTGTGATTATTTGATCAGAAATGTACTGCAGCACCTGAAACAAGCTCATAACCTGCAGCCCCTGCGAGATGGCTTTCTTTGGTAATACCCTATACACCAGCTTCAGATGCTGTGATAGAGGTGGGCGTCCACAGGTGTGACATATTGGACAATCTCACACCAAAATGAGTGCCGGGCTCATTTCTCTTCTCAACACAAGTCTCTTCCTCGGCCGGAAAACTTCCCCTCGCTGTAATCTACAGGGCAGCCTCTCCTGCTTTTTCTGTACTTTTTCCCAAATAATAATGCCAGCTCAACACAGGGCATGCTGTAATCAAGCAATTTATTCACTGTAATTCATGTAATTCTATTATCTTGATGAAAATTATAAAGTAGCATGTAAGTTATTCAATTTCTTAGTCTTCATCTACAGCAGCTATATCTCACAAGCCGGGTGATGTAAGTCAGTATCACCTATCTATGTAAATGGCATTGTTCACAAACATGACCAATTTAGTTTGGGTCATGCCAAGAAAAACATTATAACTATTATTTCAGCCCAACAGATTTCATCAGGGCATGTTTTTCATGACATGATGAAAAATAAATTAGTGACACAGAAATTTGTCTCCTCTGAAGATCATGGTCAGCGCTACCTGGTGACTTCTTAAATTGCCTCATTTTACTTTCTAATTTTCATCACTTAACCAATATAATCACAGCATCCTGTAAAAACACCAAGTATTTATTTATTTATTCATTTATTTATTTATTTATTATTATTATTAGAGCTTTTTTTTTTTTTTCTTACTTTTTACTGTCACTGTGAATTGGTTACTTTACAACTGTAAAGCCACAGTGGTGCTGTGAATGCATGGGAAACTTTTTCTATCTGTCTATCTACATAAACTGAAGAGATAATCCAGCAATTTTTTTCCTTGATTTTGGTGGTGTTCATGACAAGTTTAGATTTTTCATTTCTTTTTATTCACTTTTATTTCATATATATATAATTTTTTTATATATATTACATTTTTTAAAATTCTATTTTGGGTAGACCTGAGTAGACAAGATTGTGTCCGTTTTTTTCAGTGGGTCTCAGAGGAGAAGGCTGAAGTCCTTGAAATGGTCCTCACACGTCTGTCTGGAGTAGGAGGGATGTTTGATGTGTGGGCGCTCAAAGAGGTAACAACACGGCCTGCTAGTCATCCCAGCCATGGACAGCCTTGATGCTGCACTCGCCTGAACCGCTGGGAGAGAGCCACAGACTTGGGATGGAAATGTTGGTGACGAGCAGGGCAGCGTCTTGGTTCTTTACAGTATGGTGGTCCTTTGTTTGGTGATCGATCTATTTGCAGGTGCATTTTTTTTCCCCACTGTGTGGCTTAAGAAATAGCAAAATACCTCTCGCCTGCCAGTATGGGGCCTTACAGTTGTGGCATGTCAAAGATGCATTTAACGAACAAGTCAAGGTGGGGGCAAGCAAGGGCTCATTTTAGGATGACCAGAGCACTTCTGAGGTATAAATCAGTCTTTTGGTCTTTTGCATTGGTTCAAGTACAATGTTATAATCCATAGATGCTGTATATCAGCCTGCCCACCTCTCTATCGCATTTGATTTTTTTTTTTTAAAGTTAGTAAACCCTTTACTGCACAACTCGCTCTTCCTAAATGTACCACCTACACGTCTGACTCTTCACAGTGCACATTATGCAAAGTTACATTCAAAGTGATGAGGAGAAAAATGGATCAGTAAATATCAAATTAACATAAGAGGAAAAAAAGAGGATTAGAGGATTTTTTTTTTTTATTAAAAACCTGTTATACATTATACAACACATTCTTTATAGGGTAGTTAAGGGCTTTAAAGTTTAACTTGAATTTAATTTTGCTTTCAAAATTTCCTTCCTCCTGCTATCTGACATCAGTTTGTTGGGAAAAAAAAAAAAAAAAAAGTGCTGAGTGACATTAGTGTGTAGTCTGGAATCTCCAAGTGAGCAGTCCGAGCTCAAGTTCAAGTTTATTTAAAGCCCAATATCATTGCTTGCAGTCTCAAAGGGCTTTGCATGCCCTCAAGTTTACAACAAACAAAACAGGACAACACCCCCTGGCTTAATCCTCACAGCGGGCAAGACAAAAAAAAAAACAAAAAAACAACTCCTCCCAAAAAAAAAAAACCCCAGGTGGAACGGTGGTGGGGAAATGGCAGAAAAGCTCAGTGAATACTGATGTGGAGCATTAAAGCTGAATGCCTGGCATTATGAAAAAAGTCAGAATCATCTTAGTTTCAGAAATCACTCTATTGATCCTAATGCATCATGTTTAACACTGAAGACTGCACAGTAATCGATTTACAGCAAAACTACTTCTGAGTTCTGAATCATGTTACATGTGCCATATTGCAGGAAATGTAGTTGTGTTTGCACGTTTTTTTCTGAAAAGACATAAACTGCATTTTTTGCTTTTTTTTTTAACCTTGAGAGGCCGGGGTAAATCAATGATCATCAATAATAACCATCATCGGGTTCTCAGGTAAGTAAATACAATCAGCAGAGCTCCCCTGGAATAATAATGCCCTGTGGAGAGGCCTTTACCAACTCAGGTTCTGATCATCTGTCTGTTTACGCATCTCCTCTTCTTCATGTGCCACAGTCGCTTTAATTTGGAAGTATCAGGGAGTCAAATGGGATTACACTGTCACAGCATCACACTTTTCCCCCATCAATTATAAATGATATATCTACAAACTACTGTGTTTGCCTTGTTCTTCTTAAACCTATCTAACAACTCCACAGAGGAGCTTTTGAAAGAGAGCAGATTGGGGATGATTCAGGGGACAATGAGTAGTAGTTTCATATATGTGTTTAATTCATTTCAAAATAAAAGGTACAGACATACAAAGCTGAGTAGGCTTTATTCTTTATCAGAGGTGGAGGTAACAAATTACATTTACTCACGTTACTGT
This sequence comes from Myripristis murdjan, assembly GCF_902150065.1. NCBI lineage: Eukaryota > Metazoa > Chordata > Actinopteri > Holocentriformes > Holocentridae > Myripristis > Myripristis murdjan. The sequence continues at coordinate 24,682,553 of NC_043991.1, forward strand.
AACTGAGCTTAAATATTTTTTAAAGTAACCAATTTTACATTTACTTAAGGAAATTTTTGCTTGAGTATTGCCCTTCACTACATTTTAAATCAGATCCTTTACAGAGGACAAATAATCAATGGCAGATTGTGGAGCCTTTCACAATAAAAGCTCTAAAAAAGCAATAATATCAGTGAGTTGGCGTGATGATGTGAACCATGTAGACTCAACCATCATATTATGTGCTTAGCCTTCATTTGTCAGTTGAGTCTACACCGTCCTCACCTCAACCTACCCTTGTCAATTTTGCAGAATGCCCCTTTAAAAGCCACTTTTAAAAGAATCTAGTTTGCTTTTCTAACTGCCTGGAAAAGATGAATACATTTGAAATGAGCTACATTTTACTTTTACTTCAGCAGATTTTTACAGCAGTAGTTCTGCTTCTACTGCAATAAAATATCAGCAAAGTCACAGTGCTCCTACTTGAGTAGTGATTTGTAGTACTCTTCCCGCCACTGATTTTTTAAATTTAATCTGCAATACAGCTTCATCTGATTATCATCCTTTGATTTTCATGCAACTGCTCAGAAAACAAGACAGAAAAAGGGCACTTTAAACTATTTAGCAGTTTTATAATAATGAGAATGGATGGATTTCATTTGGTACTTTATGCGCTGACACAGAATTGTAGGTGTATTTACTGGGAATGGAATTCAAGCAGTTTAGTTATTTGAGCCCATGTTTTCTTCTGTTCATAAGGCATTAGTGTTCCCGTTGCTTTGTTTTTTGTGCCACTTCACTTTCCTTTCACTCACAATTTTTACCATTTCCCTCAAGTTTACTGTAAAAACATCTAGATCTCTACATCTTGCACTGAGTAAAAACATCCCAGTATTTTTGTTCACAACAGTCATGAAAAAACAATATCCTAGAAAAAAAAAAAAAAAAAAAAAAAAAACTATCTACAGCTGTTGAGAGTGGACCGATTTGTGCAGCTTGGCTTGGACGGATTCTATCTATTTTAGAGAAATCTTAAAACAGGTCCAAAACAGGCTTACTCAGACCGACCACCAAAACAGTTAGTGAAACAGCGAGTCAGTGACTGCCGCTACTATGTAGGCTGCCCTGAGTCGCAAATAGAGCCACCACAGACACTGACTAGAGGGTCAGCACAACTGAGTCACTCCTTTCCATGTCTGTGGGGAATCTTAGCTGACCATTTCCATCGCAGCTGTAGCAAAACACACTCAGCCTTAGCCTCCTGCTTAGCCACAACAAAATGCTGGACTTGTAATAATGTCAGATTGGATCACAAAGTTTTGTGAAACTGTTACTTTAAAAAATGTAATACTGTAATACTTATGTCTATGACACCCCTGAAAATATGCTTGTCTTATGTCACTGAGATGACTCCAAGTGGAAATACATTAATAACAAGCAGACAAAATGACCTCTCAGCCAAGAAACAGTGCACTATAGTGGAGTTGATCTAATGGTAGTTTTGGATACAGACGATGTCTTGATAGAAACAGAACTAGTGGCCACCAAATGCTGAAACAAAAATACAAGAATGTATCAGCAATGCGGTGTAAGGAAGGAACGATCCAACAGTCTGGATCAATATGTCGAACTAAAGATCAACAATCCAATATAATCAAAACTGAGTGAAGATATCAATCTATATCATCATCTTAGAGATAAGCCTTTATTTTGAAATTCCCCAGGATATCTGTGTCATCATTTCCATCCAAACACACCGCCTTCCAAAATTTTCAAATAGTGCTAATGCCAGGAAGATAATGGCAGCTGCGGCCATCAGCCAAGAAAAAAAAAAAAAAAAAAACAATAAGGATATGTACTCTCTTCTCAGGAATAAATCAGCCGAGTGGAAATTCTTCAGAGAAAAGGCGGGTCAACTGAAAAATCACCTGCCAGATGCAAACAATGCCGGTACCAGATAAGATTCTCAGGAAACATGACAAACCCGGCCAAGCACCTACAACAGAACCACGGCGTTGTAGTGCAACTGCCTGTGTTAAATGACCGCATGATTTTGTCTCATATCGATCGTCGACCCCTGAATTGAACGGCATCAAATCTGATGTTGTGATATCTGCAAATATCATATCATTAACCAAAAAAATTGATATATTATCGTATCATGATGAAACGTGTGATTTATCTATTTGTGTGGTAGTAACCTTTTTTTTTTTTTTTACATGGGGGATGCATTTATGATATAATTAGCGGCACATCCAGCTGTATTATATGTGGTGAACAGACGCAGGGCTGCTGAAGGCCATAAGCCCACAGCCAGAGGGGAACCAGGAAGCATAATTAAGGTATGTGTACGACTGTTGGCCAATATACACCCATATGTGCATGCAGAGTGCATACATGAACTCAGCTGCACACACATGAAAAACACAAACTTTCCCCCCTCTCTAGAACACACACACACACACACACACACACACACACACACACACACACACAGCACTATCACAACCTCAGCTACACAGAGTCCAGAATTCCACTGTCAACTTGTCAGGATTTCTCACAGCTTAGCCTCACCTGAAGGTCTCTAAGCACACATTAAGCCAAGGGGTCTGACTGTGTCACAGGGCATTATTCCCTAAAAAGGATCTCCCAAGAATTGCCTAATGCATGCTTTGGGAGTTATTTCGGTTCAGATTGGGAATGGTGCACTCCAAAGTTATGCAAGCCAACCAAAATAACAGGGTCTGGTTTGAACCAATCGTTTGTCCTGCATGCAGCTTACACTCTAGTTGGCTCAGAGTTGGGCTTTTATCTGTCTGCATTGTAGTAGATAACAACACCAGTTCAAAAGAGGCTGCCTGACCTGACTGACCTTCATATTCCAGTGCTGTGGCCCTGCCTTCACCCCTCAGAGCAGCATACTGTATCAACAGATGCCTTGATGTGTTAATAAGCATGTAAGCTGCAGGTACTGTTAATGTACACTCCATCCATGCAAACTAGAAGGCATCACTGCTGTTACTTCAGCAGCTAGTACCTCAACTTGACTTGCACTACAACCTATGACCTGATTTAAGCTGACATTAATACATTTAATAAAATACATGTAGAAAAATAGAGTCAAAGAGCCTACAAATGTTTTCTTATACGACCGAGTTTGTGCATTTGTGTGATAAGGAGGAGAGTGAGGTGGACAGTGACCTCATCTGTTACCTCTGCACTCCTCCCCCTCTGTCATCACAGTTTCCTTAAATGATGTAATCACATGGTGCTGCTCATTTGAGGAAGTCTGAATACACAGAGATGAGACATCGATCCCACCTGGCCAATCAATGGACCGGGCCCATTCAGAGGTGATGCGAGAAATCAATAGTGTTCAGTAGAAACGTTTTGTCATAACATTCATCAGACATCTACTGGAACGGAATGAAAGAGACGGGGATGGCCTGGAATAAAATACAACAGAGGGGGGACAAAACAAGAGAGCAGAAATCTCCCTGCAACCTGTTGCTGATGAAACACCGGGACAAATTTTAAGAGTATCATAATCAGTTTGTTGATTTTTAGGACATTATTCTAATATCAGTCACCGAGCATGCTGAAGAAAGGTGGAAGAAAAGGCCGTATCATGATACATGGCCCTCTTCTACGCAGAGTGACCTGACATTAGATCTGAATCACCCGCTGTGTGGAAACATGTTTGTGTCCTAATCACCGCAATGCTGAGAAAATGATGTGCATAATGAATCGACCAACCATGGATGAGCTAATCACCCAAAACGTCTCTCTAAAAAGGGCCACAATTATCACCAATGAGACGCGATAGTATCAGCCACCTGACAAAAACACCGACGCTGTTCTGACAGCAAATCTGTTTCAGGAAGCATGCGGCATTCAAGAAACTAGGTCAACCATTAACCAGCGACCATCGCCTTGACCAGAGCTGCTTCTCTGGCTGTCCTTCACTGCAAGACCTTGGGCCACTGGAAAAAATCAGATTAAAAAGTGTTGCTGGTGGTTTTCCTCTCACACTGTAAGACCTTTGCATCTACCTGCATCGACGGTTCACTTTTGGAGAAAGGCTATGTTTCCTTCCCCACATTTATGTATTGTCTCAGATAGGACACTTTGAATAACTACAATTCAAAAGGTGAAACCAAAAAGCCAGTCATTTCTGCCCAAGCATTAAAAAGAAAAGGCGTTTTGCTTCGATATAGGCCGTGTGTTTGGACTAGTCTCTACCAACTTGCCACGCCTGGATTTCAGAATTTCTTTTTCATTGTTGGCATTTACAGTCCTTCTTTTGCACAGGATTGGCAGCAGGTTTTTCTAGACACTTTGGTGTCTGGAACTATTCTCCTCCCCTCCATCCTGACCTAAGAACCTGCTCCCACTAAACAGAAAAAAAAAACATAGCATGACTAATGACTAACTCATAGCATGATGTACTGTAGACGGTACTGTAGTCAAAAGTGGGAACTGTATCATTTGAGTGAGGATCTGCAGCGCGCATATCTTTTGGGACAAAGATCAAAATCCTCCACCTTGATTTCATCAGACCAGGAGACATTTCCCGCATAGTTTTGGGAGATTAACGGTGTCTTTTAGGACAACTAGATTGTCCTTTTCAGTGATTGGTGGCCTCCCATCTTGGCACCCTTGTGGAGAACATGCCAAAGTGCTGTTAAACGCCTGGAGTGGACAGCCTCCACCAGGCAGCCCTGCGGTTATTTTAAGGTTGCTGCTGGCCTCTCGGTAGCTTCCCTTACAAGCGTCCTTCATGCATGCTCATCCTGATATAGGCAAGGTCCAGATGGTGCCATATTTCTTCCACTTCTTAATTATGGTCTTTACTGTGTTCCAGGAAATATTACGCTTTTTGTATCTTTTTGTATCCCTCGTCTAATGTGAAACTTTGCCCGGTGAGATATTTAAGATCATGTGTTGGCTTCTTGTTGCCCGGGCTTGTCTTTGGACATGGAAATACAATGAGTAAAAATCTAGTTTTATTGTATCCAATTACAATGGAGCTGCTTCAAGTAGTATAAGGTGAAGGCAAACGCATGATTTTGGACAAGACTGGTTAAATAAGGCTATTTTTTTAGACCGTCCAACGTGAACACTCAAAGGAACCAGCTCAGAAATCCCAGACCTGAACTCCTCCTTGTCTGAGAGGATTGCTAAACACAGGTGCACAGCTTCTCAGACACTGCAACCCAGAGAGCTTTCTGATCTGTCTGCAGCCTGACCTTCACTAATGTCACAATCAGAGAGGGTAAAAATGAAATACCTCACCACAACGGGCCCAAAAAAAAAACAAAAAAACATAGGTATTCTGGGTAACGGCGTAAACAAATGCATACAAGCTGCTTTTAGAACATTCTGCATTGGCCACCGTCCTATTGTACCAGCTCAATGTAGGTTAGATGGCACAAGATGAAGCAGAAGCTGCAGAACTGAGAAATTCAAAAGATCTGCTCTCGACTGAATTATCAAATGACCATATTTACATTTATTTTTCCCTTAAAATGTTTTGGTTACCAGTATTTTGCACGAGATAAATTACACAAAACGTACATCTGCAGTTCAGTAATAATGGACAATAAATAGAGTCTAGAGGAGAGAGGAATTTTGATCTTTGGACCTCAGAGCATACTGCTGACTGAGGGCTTCAAGGAGGCCTTCACATCAAAAAGAAAGAAAGAGAGAGAGAGAGAGAGAGAGAGGCACCATTAGCATGGTTCCTGCAGTTGCAATACTATGCTAATCCTAGGAAGAGATGGTAATTTGCTATTTCATGTCTGGGTCGTCCATACTGCAAGGTCAGACAGTGCCTGTGTCAGCCTCTCTCTCTGACAGATGGTTACCTGACATCACCCACCCAGTCAGCCAGCCTTTAATACTTAATATCACTGCTTTCACTCTGCTCTTCATGGGAGCCTTCTTTACAAACCTAGGCATTTCCTCTCTCCATCGACAAGATCTCGCGTGTTAATTCCACATTTCTTTCTGAGGCTGAGGCAAAGAGAAAAAAAAAAAAAAAAAAAAAAAAAAGCACCCAGCTGACCATCATGGTACAAGTAACCTTGCTCCGAGGGCAGCCTTTGTTTCTTGCAAAGGGCTCAGATTGTTCCTTCTTAAAAAAGGGGATGGCTGCAACACAGAGCATTCAATAGCGACATTTGGCCTCTTCTGTGCCGGCAGAAGATAACGACGGAGCAGATCGGGAGGAAATAAGCATTAATGGACATCTTGCATGTGACTGTCTTTACGTTTGCATGGAGAAAACTCCACAGGACATAAAAAAAAAAATCCCTTCATTCACAATCTAGTTCTTCAGCAGCCTTTCCGTGCATTAGCATCCATCCTGCATTTACCTTTCAATCATGAGCCCTCTCAGATATTTATGTGACCTTCAAGCCTAAAAAATTCTCGGCGCACAAAGCAACAAAACATGGAGCTGGTAAATCCCTAAGCTAAAGCCTGCTGGGTGTGAAGGTTAGATAATGAATACCCTTACATAGTCACTTCATTCTCATGCCAACACAACCCAAAATGAACCTTATCCTATCCTTTATCCCGGTTGAGTTTTGCTAGCCGGTGCAGGTCTGTTACATGGGGGGAAAGCACCACTGCAATAAAAAAAAAAAAAAACATGAAAAAGACAATCAACAGCAGAAGTCAAAATCTTCACGGATGAGACCAAACCTGGGAAATCAAGCTTTCCAGAGTGAATAAGGGTGGAAGCAAATGCATTTATGTGGCTAGGTTCTCTGAAAGACTATTGCTCAACCTGTTTTAGTATAGTCACCTCACTTGGCTGCTCTCTCTCCTCTCTCACTCCCTCTCTCTCGGGGCTGACAGAATTATCTTCTGCATCAGAGCCGAGGCTGGGCCAACGCTCCACACAGAGGACTCCATTTCACACAGCAGCCCCACTGTGGCCAAGGAGACACAGCCAATCACACTGGAGTATCAGTGGCATGGCCATCCACCATTTTGTGCTCCTCAAGGTCTCTGACTGTCCTGCTCGGCTGTGTGGAGTTGCCTCTGCTCGCTCTGCTATCTTGTTACACAGATGGAACTGTTTAGCTTTAAGAGCACAGACCTGGGCAAGCAGCTTCCCTCCTGTTGGTTCCTCTGCAGATTGTCATGGCTGTCAGCATAAGCAGAAGTGAGATGTGTGTTTGTACTCAGCGCAAAGATGGCCACCACAAGTGGATCTCCTGTGCTCCTCGCTGACTACAGAGCACGCTGTAAAGACATCTGCAGATCATGCCTCCAAATATGGAGCTCTGAACACCTCGCCCCTCAAACTGCGCTGCTGCGGAGCTTCAAGGAGACATTTGCACAGGTTCTAACAATGATAAGCAGCAGCACACTTCTAGCAAGCCTGAATTACTCAGTGTCTCAAACATGTCTCACACGTTTGGGTAGTTTCACTAGAGAGATAAAAATCCTTTTTCAAGATTAAAAAGCATAAAAAGATAAAACTGGGGGCAACCCTCAGCAACACGGTTAATTAAATATTCCATCCAAAAATGATTAAGTGCACAATTTAATTGCAAGCCTTAGGCATGATTATTTTTACAATTTTATGTGGGAAGGAATAGGTACATGTATTTGGTTTTCTCAAGAGATTTTCTTCCCTTGAGCTTGAGAAGAGCAATTCAGAAAAAAAAAAAAAAAACACATTCTATCAAGTACACAAGTAGGCTAAAATTGAACCGATTTTGCGTGCTGCCCTATCCAACAACATGTAATTCCACTCCATACATGTTCATAATCCAAAAATATATATTTCACGGACATTTCCCCAATGGAAACAGGCAGGACCACGGACAAACTAAATGCCACTGAAAAGACAAGCAAACTGAAGGATGTCCAAGGACAGATCTTGGAGAGAAACCAGGAAGTGTTTTTCCACAAGGACAATTACTCCAGGAAACCTTACATTCCATACAGTCATCTAGTCCTCCTCTCCTCGGGAACCATTTCCTTTAATGAATCAATCAGCTGTCGTCTTGTAGATTCGGCACTATCTCACGCTCCGTTTATCTGTCGCGGTTTTTAAAGTTTCACAAAACTATGCATATACATTACCACAAACTACTTATGTGATTATGTGCATTTTCATCCCGCAAGGTGCGTAACTTCACAACGTGATGACTAATGATCCTTGCTAAAAAGAAGTGTGGTGGTGCATAATGTGACAAGCAGAGCAATGTTGCCACCATTACTTTACAGTATGTCGCCCTATTCTGAAATAATGAATCTCTAATGATCATCTAATGAAACTACAGGTTCTCCTCTTAGTCGTGAGACTGCACTGTATTGATGTATTGTTTCCTTTTATCTGTCTACAATTACAAAAAGGTATTTTACTCTTATCTGCCAGCCTCCTAGAACACACATATTTTCTCCAGCATGATAATAATAGCGCCACAAATAAAAGCAATAATAACAAGGGGAGACTATAACATGCACTGAAGGGTTTCTTGTAAACGGTATTCAGTGGACGAGTGCCAGAAAATGCTGCATTGCTGACTTCCTTGTAACCCTGACATGGCAGTTACTACAGTTACAGGGAGTGGGTGAGGTTACAAGCTAGTCAGGATGGAGAATTTCAGACTAAGAGAAGAGGGAAAAAAACATGGACGAAGTGGAAAAAGTCGTCCTCGATCTGACTTTCACCGTGGCGGGGCCTGTTGATCGGGAGGGCCTGGCGGCGTTTTAAAAGCTGCCGGAGAGTGTTTAGCTTAGATGTGAAGAAGTGAGGTTCCTCTCCAGGTGTGCCAAGCCGATCTCTTGAGGCAACCCAACAAGTTTGAGAAGGAAAGATGAGAGACCCATCAATATTAACTTACCACTGAGACCTCCTTTCCAAGCCCTTAAATATTTAATCATCCTTGGACAGCTCTGTTGCTTCGTAGGCCGAGCCAGTGGATCCCTTCTACAAGACCACTCCTGTTCCTGCTCAATGAAGGCCTTGTCCGGTGGCACCACACTGCCCAAGGAACGGGCGTCTCCAAAGAATTCAGGATTTTTCCACCACAGGCGGCTCAGGGCTGACAGAGTTGGTTCACTGTGTCTTATTAGAGGAAGGAATGAAGCCCGATTTGAGGCAGGCTACCTAACCTGTGAGCATTCTGCGTTTACCGCCTGGATTTATCCTGCTAGATGACCACCAAATAGACAATATTCATTTTCACAAGAAAAACAAGTCCTCTGCACGTCTGCTGCCCGTGTTTTTAGCAGTAACATCAAAGATAGATCGCGCAGATAGGCTCAATCTGCCCTGCAAATCGTCGCTCTTTCCCACATGAGGAAAAAAGGCAAAGGCTGAAATGCTGAAGTTCTGCTGAGAGGCCTAGAGGAACCAGTTTAACCGTGGTGTAACGTGGCAACTGACAACAGAAACTGGAAAGACACCTCCTCCAGCCAGTCACTTCCTTGTTCGAGCGAAACCCTTACATGACAGTTGCATTTGAGGTTTTTTTTTTTTTTTTTTTTTTTTAGGTATAGGCCTATCTAGTTATACACTATTCAATTATTCAACAGATGCCGGGGTGATTTGACAATGCCGTGCTTACATAATGTTAATGACACAAAGAAATGTTGCTGTTAAGAGGAAAAAATGATGTATCTGTGGCATGTAGATGGTCAGTATTAAAAGAGGGTAGAAGGGTTATGCTGTCCTGTGATGACTAGAGACTTTGGGCTTGTGTGTGTGTTTCTGTGCGCTTACAAGTGCAGCAGCCGGGCCAGGCTGCATCTCATGAGCCATGCATCATGTCAAGAAAGCACTTACTGGAGCATTTCAATTGGCTTTTGTGTGTCTCTCCAACGTTCTTCACTGCCCCAGGTAGAGAAGAATGGAAGAGTGCATCATCAAGTGTGTGTGTGTGTGTGTGTCTGAGTGAGTAAGAGAGAGGGAGAGAGAGAGGGAGAGAGAGAGAGTATCAGAGTGAGTGATGAGCTTCACAACCACTTCCTTCCAGCATTCAAACCATCACAGACGTCTCTCTTGTTTAATCCCCTACCCTGTCTTTCAAAACGGTTGCTTTTTAGTGTAATCCTGAAATACCTTACAAAAATCCTGTTATGTAATTTTTTTTCTCCCCCCCCCCCCAAAAAAAACAGTACCTTGCATAGTTTAGTGCTGAAACTGGCACCTTAAAAAACTGAACTGCAATAAAGCAACAACGTGTATGAAAACAATTCACGCCATGGTAAAGGTCAGCGAGGCGGACAGTTGGTGGCACCACAAATTCTCATTACACAAATATTTAGACAGTCACACCTTAAAACCACAAATTTACAACTGAACATACAAGTGCACGCATAAACAATAACTAAAATAATAAGTGAACTACTCTGGATGCTGCATGGGGCGGTGAAATGAAGTAATTCAGAAATGTAAAGCTTTTAGAGACGACTGGAATCAATATGTGAATAGACAATGCGGAGAAAACAACGTAAAGATGACTAACTACTAAAAATGTTATCACAGCTGACCTTTCAAACACTTCTGCAGCCCCACTGTTTTAGTGTGTAACCTTTAATGTAATCTTTTACTCAGTTCTCTTGTTCTCTGGTGTTGATTTGTCACTATATTTGCTGTTTTCATATCTATTGGTCTGATGTCTCTTGCTTTTATAAACCATTTCACTGTGTAAGGCACTTCATAACATCTGTTTTGAAAAGTGCTATATAAATAAGGTTTACCATTATCATTATTAGTAGTAGTATTATCATTATAGTATTGTAAAAAAAGACAGCCTTGGCCTGTGTGACCTCAGCCTGGGAGCTGCACTGAGAGAAATCATAAAAAAAAAAAAAGGTTATTTGCTTCCACATGAATAAACTAAAAAAATATTATAACAAGTGAGAAAGTTGGGAATAAGTAAGGTTTCAAAGTTCTGGGAAATCTCGTAATGTGTCTGCTAGTATCTCGCAGATAATCGACACAGATTTAGTGGTTTCTCCAAAAAAATCACCGAAATCCAATCCAGGCATTAAAACACCGGGCTCATTTGCAGGACATCCTTCACCCAGAGGATCCGGTGTGCCCGTCTGTGAAACAAATGTGTCGACCACAGCAGATTCCTGCCCAGACATCCTCTATCAGCTCCTCCTTGAGAACCTGCTTGCCCTGCCACACCAGGGAGAAGGAGCATCGCCACCATTTTGATTGCTCTTCTCAGCCCCACCGTTGTCGCAGCACAGTGTGTCAAGCTCAGTCTCCTTGTCAGCAAGATTTCACACAGTGGCCAGGGGAACTGCAGAGCATAGCACAGCCACACACACACATACACACACTCACAGACACAGCAACTCCCACGCACACAAAAACACACAACGGCTTACGAACACACCTCCCTTACTCTCCTGACAGCCCGGTCTACAGAGACCATAAGGATATAATTTATGAAAAAGTCACCCGAGGCTGCACGGTAGCCATATATCATTAACCTAAGTGCATTGCAACTTACAACCTATTTATAAACTACCAGCAACCTTATCCAATAGTATACATCACTCATGAATGAATTAAAAAACTTATTAAGATCACAGAAATAAGTAAAATCTGTAAATAACAGGTGTGTGGGTGCAATTCCAAAAAGCACAGGGGCATGGGGGAGTCCACTGGCACTTCTGCATTCAAGTTTACAAATTAAAAGTCAATATATAAATATACCGCTTTACTTCTGAATTTAACTCCATCCCACAGGGTGCAGACAACAGCACGTGAAACCTAATCTGACCACAACTTACCCTAAGCAAACTGGGGAGGATCTTCTTGAGAACTTCCTTAAAGAAACTATCTGCAAGAGCAATCACTTCTCCCACAGAGAGAGAGAAACACACACAGAGTGTGTGTGCGTGTGTGTGGGGGGACCACTTTGTTGAACATTAACTACCTGCAGGCTAAAACACTGCATTTTTCAGCATTAAAATTCCTATCTCATCCATGTGTCCCTCTGCCATCACCATCGCAAACACTGTCTCACTGTTAAGTGAATCTTTCATGTTCCATAGTGTCACACCGCATGGGGGAAACAAGTCAAAATGTGTTTCATGTCAGGGATAATCAGAATAAAACACAATCCTATGTTTGTGGATGCAAACAAAACAAAAACAGAAAATACTAAAGTTAACCTTGACTTTTATTCCCCGGCTCCTCTGAATGATCTAACCTCACTTTCACAGAGTTCTCCTGCATCCATAAGCAGACAAACTTCCAGGCTACAAAAAAAAAAAAAATTTAAATAAAATAAAATAAACAAGCAAGGGGGAAAAAAGCAACAAGAAAGGCGAGATTGTGGCTGATAATTGTGAATAAAAGAGAGTCAACCTTTGTTCTGGCGTGAGGGATCCTGCCTGTCTGACTCCAGGGCTCTCCTTGGAGACTCATCTGCTTTCCTCCATTTTATGGTGAAGCCCTTTACTAGTATGACATACCTGACTTCAGACCACTGACAGCAATGGGCATGCAAACAGTCAGAGGGGGGACAGGCGAGGAAACACATAACCACCTAAAAAAAATATAAATATATATATATATATACCCACACTGCGCTTGCATTCATTTCAGCAGCAGAGATATCTAGATACAGCCTCCAAGCCTGTGGAGAACCGTCTCAAATCCACACCAGATAAGGTTGTTCTTTTTTTTTTTTTTTTTTTTTTTTAAATTGAGAGAGGGGGGGGCAGGCAGCAGCCGTCGGGGAGCACACAGCCCCTCCACTGGACATGGCTTTCATGGTGAGTGACTGGACGTGGACCAGCGGCTATGCCAGCTACACTGTGTCGCTAATGGAGGCTGCTTAGGAGAGGAGAGCAATCCGTGCAATGGCTTCTCCATGAAGCTAGCGCACAACAACATGCACGACCAAGGGAAAAAAAGGGACGTACAGTAGGCTAATTCCCTGACCAGACATGTCAGAATAACAAAACACACTCACTCCGGTGCTGAAACATGCAGCCAGCCTCTAACCGCTGAGTCCATTTCCTTGTGTCACTTTGACAACAAACCGAAAGGCGACATAGCGAGGAAGCGATAGGTTGGTAGGATATTATTGGGAAGCTAGAAGACCCACTTGACTTTGACTACATGGGTGCCAGCCGGAGCGCCCACCCGTCTATTCTCGCCCCGGCTTTCTCTCCCAAGTCGGCTGGACCTGAACTAAAAAGAATCGGGGGGATCAGCTCTTTCCAGGTCATTCACGAGGCGCTCTCCAAATTATATCCCATGATCTACCATACCGACGTTCTCGTAGACCTTGAAAGCCCAGTCAAAATCTTGGCGAAACTGGAAATATAGTGTTTAAACAAAACTCACAGGTACAATCTTCTCCTCAAGCGATCTTCCAAAAAGTTGTCCTCGTATTTCATGCGTGTGCCCGGTCGGTCTAATGGATGATCGCCATCTTTCCTGCTTCTCCTTTGCTGCAGCTGCAGATGACCTGAGATCCGTCTGTCTCTGAATAATGAGCAACCACACAGACAAGGAAGACAATCTGCAAAGCAGGCTACACAAAGAAGTTTGGGAGACTAGCAAGCACCAGAGGGTGCACAAGAGTTTACGACGAGACGAGGGAGCATCAGCAGGATGGACAACGTCTATGTCTGAGAAGCTCATCCTTCATCTAGGCTGAAGTCAAACAGCCAACAAACCTTATCAGCGGCTCGGACCACCACCAGATAAATGTGCGCACGGAGAATTTTATATAGGCTTTCCATATGTCTGACACGTCATGGGGTTATCTGCAGTTCACTTTGGTGCTGAAGCTGCTGCACACTTGTAACGTTACCACAATACATACAAATACAGAGATAGATAGATAGATAGATAGATAGATAGATAGATAGATAGATAGATAGATAGATAGATAGATAGATAACATTGTTATAATAAAAAGCTGTATTTAATGTGAGCCAATCAAAATAATAATCTCAGCATTTTAACTTTATTGTATGAAACTGTATTTTGTACCCATATATTTTTTTTTACTAGTATTATTATTATTATTTTAAACATCTGATTAATCTACCAAAAGTACAGGGGCAGATAATAATGCATGACAATTTATCACACATGCCATTTCTCAATCTTTGAAGAGAGAGAGAGAGAAAAAAATGGCATGTGCCACAGTGTGTTGTCATCATTCTGCTACAGTAAATATGATGCTGCCTCTGCCACTGCTGTTGCTGCTCGTGTCCACCAGCTGCTAACAAAGAGGGAGCCCAAGACAAAAGGTACAGGGTCCTGCTCAGATGTATGTCAATGGAAGAGGGGGGTGAGGGGTGGGGGGGGGGTGCAGTGAGAAGGGAGTGAGAGGAGGGGGAAGTGGATGGGGGGTGGGAGGTGGTGGTGGTGGTGGTGGGGGGGGTGTTAGGGGAAGTGAGTGCTAGGATCAAGCAACCCCAGTGGCATCCGAGAACATTTGTCAGCCTCGATGGCACTGGTAGATCACCATTTAATGTCTGCACGCCCCTCGTTATGCTTATTGCTGTAATTATTGCTCTTGAATATATTCATATTAATTACATGATGTCAGCACACTTGTCATATTCCTGCACTGTATTATGGGGTTCTGATGCGATGAGAAGGTCTCTCTGAATGCAGACCAGGGTTCTTATGTCAACAGCTCTCATCCTCAAATTATCTTATAATGCGCTGTTTGTTTATGGATATGCCTTCGGTCTGTGAACACTTCCTGCGATGTAAAGCGCACTTTGTTTCCGTGAATGACCTCAGCTGATCTTTGGAGCTTGCAGTTCAATTAACCGTGTATTATGTAAAGTTCACAGCAAAGCTTTAATTTCAGTAATAGTCATCTTCACCTTGGACTTACAGATTAATGAAGCTGGTATTTGTGAATGCCTTGACTGAACAGGGTGATATGTGGATATGTTATTGTGCTATTTGTTTAAATACCAACATGTTAATGTTAATATTACTTCTGTTTTGATACTATTATGCTCTGCATGGATATTTGACTATAATCTATGTACACAATTATGTCAGTGTGATGTATTTTTCATGCAGGATGTAGGTGATGTAACAAAATCGGCCCTCAGCTACACTTTAATGTGGACTTTTCTGAAATGCAATGGATTTGTAATTAAACAAAGCAAGTTTATGCTCATTGGGAAAAAAGTTTGGTCTTTGGTCTTTCTTGTTGATACTCAAAGTGACATTCAAATCCCTGAAAACCTCTCTTCCACAAATCTTTTGAGAGGCCCCGTAATTGTTCTCTGATTTACAGGCAAACACACTGAGAGAAATTAAACAGTGTAAGATACAGACATCGTTAATCAAGTTTGACAAGTGCTGGTGTTGCTCCTTGCTAGATCAGGTTATGAATTATGGATAATGGAATACATTTTTTTATTATTATTATTATTTATGGAATTTAATGGAATGCTTCTGACGGAGATTTCTATTCACTGCCTCTTTGTTTCTCCAATCTGCTATCCACGTCGCCAATTGTAACATTGGGATAGATGCTTCACAATGGTGTGATGCAAACTGTGTCTAAAATATGTGACACCTTGGGAACCGATTCGTGTGCGAATATGAAACGTGATCATATAATGTGGTGTTAAGCATAAGGCGACAGATGGAAACAGGAATAGGCCTTTGTTTATGCAAGTCCAAAGTGGCAGTGCTCCTGTTGCTGTGACGTACATAGCCCCATGTATTTCCCCAACACTGTGGCAACTGCACAAAAAAAAAAAAAAAAAAAAAAAAAATGTTTGCTTTCTTTATATACCGACTCGCCTCTTTTTGTTCTGCAGTTTGTTTACGCTTGTTTACTCGGAGCAACTCGTGGCAAGCAGAGATACACATAACATGTACCTGACACATTTATGGTGTTAGCATTTTTGATGTCTCAACAGATCTTTGAAGGAATGTGTCTGGAGGAACCATGTGTGAAATACACACATACGCACACACATGCAGACGTACGCACACTGTGTTGACAGCGCGTCCTGTGGGTGCCAGGTAGCAGCCGGGGTTTATCATGCTGCTTGGACATATGGCTGCTGCGGCAAATCTGATTAATATGGGACGGCCAGGAGTCCAGCGTACAGCACAGGACAGACTGCACCAGGACAACCCTACTGGTCCGGCCTCCCCCGCGCACCGTGCCAGGCCTCCATCCAGCACTGCTAAAAACAGACTAGTCGTCAGGGATTCAGATGGTCGAAGCGGTGGGAGAGCAGGAGGAGTGGGGGTGCTGTACAGATTTAGAAGGTGACCAATGACTTTTTGGACACATTCATGTATCACCATTTCACTGGGAGGGAAAAAAAAAAAAAATCTTGGTCCTTGCAGCAAAACAAGCACGTTCAATTCAAGAACTTGGGGTTACTATGATTATAGTGATTGGATGGACGGCACCTGAGGGACAAAATGAAACTTTTGACTGGTCCCTTGTGTCCTGTATTTTGGTGAGAGCCCAATTCCCATCCCCCCCCTCCCTAGACTGGAAGTGAGATGCACGGGGCTCCGGCACGGGTCAGTACACATTAGGAGAGGTCTGATCTGTCAGCTATAGTGCCAGTGTACGCTAAGTAGAGACGGGACAGGGCAGATACAAGGAGAGGAAATGATTGTTTGGCCTGATAGTGTGTGTTTTCATGGACAGCTATCTGCACCTACAGGTCTGATTATGCTGCAGGTCGCCTCTCTCTCTCTCCCTCTCTCTCTCTCTCTCTCTCTCTCTGTCTATTTACGCTATCTATCTACAGTATCTATCTATACCTCTCTCTCTCTCTCACACACACACATACCATCACACCAATACCCTATCTCTCTTTCACTTTCTTTTCTCCCAAGCAAGCACTAAATAATAATAATAAATAAAAAAAAAACAGGCAAACACATGCAGACTGAGCACAAACACACCACGCACACACACACACACAAATACATACAAACAATATGCGGCAGCTGAATCCCTTGAACTGTTGTTGTCTTTGTTGAGTGAGACAAACAGTACAACAAAATCACTGCTTTTCAAATAGTGAGGCGGATAATGACAAATCTACTGGGAATCTATCTATCTATCTAGACGCATAGAAAGATTTCAGATAGTGATTAAAGAAATGGCAGTGCATATTATTGTGTCTTTCACTGGAATCTGAATCATTTTTTTTTTTTCTATTGAAATCATATTGGCATACAAGGGAGTAGCCCAAATCTAAATGCACATGCACACAAACATGGAGGGAAAAAAAAACCAAAACGCACCAACATTAACTGTGATGACCACAAGGAGGCTTTATGGATGTAGTACAGGCTTCAAGGCAGATTTGTTCCATCATCCAAGTTTGTAATAACACATATCTCTTATGGGAGAGTGAGATGAGATAACTAAAAGTCAATTGCACCTTAAATTAAGCTCTAGAGCTCATCAGAACTGTTTCCTAGTTTGTCTTTGGTTCTCGAGATGACCAGATAACATAGAAATAGCATTAATAAAATCTGAATTTATAGTAGCTCAGTGATTAGCAGTGTCCCTTCACAGCAACAAGGCCGTGGTCTGTCTTTTCACTGAGGAGTGTGTGTGTGTGTTTTCTCTTTGTTGTTGTGGGATTCCTGCTAATTGGAAAGTGCATTTGTCTGCCTGTGTGTGTTAGTGTGTCTGTGTGTCAGCCCTGTGATGGACTAGCAACCTGACCAGACCAACCCCCCCTTATCCCACCCCTGTAAGCACGTAAAAACAATAAATGAATAAAAATATTGCATCTGAAATGATGCATTTTCCTTTGTCTCTACAGATGGTGAGATTTTAACAAAATATCTGCGGTGTAAAAAAAGAAAGAAAGAAAAAAAAGAAAACTCTAGGCCAGTCATTCAGGTTGCTCTAAGCCTTTATTATTTGATTGGATTTTTGTCCCTCATGTAGTTTCAAGATAAATTGTCATCCAAATCCTAAGTGAACAGGCAGTCCGCAGCTTTTAGGGCACTCTTATTGTAGACGAAATATCAGAATAGCAGACTGAACAATAGATATACCTGCTGTGTAATTTGAATGCAATTTTCAGCGGTCTTTTAAAAGAAAAATGCACTTTTGAATGAGAGCACTCTATATGTTTTGTCACACACAGGATTTTGTGATGGAGGGCAACAGAAAGGACTAAGAGCAAGCAATCCATATTTCACTTGAAAGTAAAAAGAACAGTTGACGTTAACATGTAAGTTGTGAATTTTTCCCCTAACCCATATTTCTAAAACATTGGTAGTTATTGAAAACAAACAGTACACATTAGTATATATTATTTGTAGGAAAAAGAATAACTAATAGAGATATGTGGAAAGATTTTATGGCACTCCGTTCCTATTGTCAGCTGATTAGGAAAAAAGAAAAAAAAATACACATTTGCATTTTTTTTTTATGTTAACCAATGCCCTTATTAAATGTGACTCAAGTCACTCACAAACAAGACAAACTGAATAAAATGAACCCGAGCGTTTTCACATCTGTGGTCTTGCTACAGTCATCTGCATGCCCATGTCATGTCAGCTTTTTGAGAACTCTTGAGTTTCAAAGTTTTCCAAGATGACACCCTGACATCTCTCCGTGAATCAGCCCCGACATGACGAAACCAGCATGTCATTAGACTGCAAAAACCGCATCGCTCGACGATTTGCATAACCCCGGCACACCTCATTTGGCTATAATATTCTAATCTGTAGATGTTGTTGCCTTTGTAAGAGGCTGAAGGATTGCTCCACCAGTCCTGCTTATCCCTCCTCTCCCTCATGGCTGACTGGCAGCGACTGCTCCTCTGCTGCCGATGCTCCTGATGGCATCATGGAGCAATCTGTGTTTATATGAAAAGAAGTGGGAATGTCTGGGTGTCATACATCTCTGAGTTGGACTGCAGCTCTCTAAGTTGCATCAGATCACCAAGCAGACACCCCTTGGTGCTGTTAGTTTCTGATAGTATGAAAGACAGTACTTACCTCATATCAGAGCTATCACTCTAAAGTCTGAATATTCTCATAAATAACACTCAGGGACACTATTCTTCTACAGCACACTCGAGTAAACTGATGTTTTAGTTAAAGACTCCATAAAATCAAATAAAATAAACACCAGCACTCACTTTCTCTGTCTGCGTCTTGTAATAACACTACAACACTGTAGTTATTTTAATCAATTTTCCACAACTTGAAGATTGCTGCTGTGCAACATGTGACACGATGGCAATATTCACTGCAGAGTATTGTTAAATTCATGATTAAGTCCATAACCGTATGTTTTTACACAGTAGAAATAACATTGTGTGTGTGTGTGTGCGCGCGTGCACACGTGCATGTGTTTGTGTGTTCTGGCAGATAATTTCTCTTCATGGGAAATTTTATTGCTTTCAAGTCCCCATTCCCTGACCTCAGTGAAGTGATTGCCTCTGATAATGCCATTAACCACTGCCCTGCAATTCTCTGGGGCACAGGCAAGAGACTGAGAATAGAAAAATACTTTTATATTCGAAATGTGTGGATGTTTCTCATTCCCGATTTATCAAAACCGCATTTTATTTGCCTCTGAATAACTGAATCATACACTGATCAGCCACCACCTACTAAGCCTGTCATTTGTATGCCAGTGGCTGAGGCAGACTCGGAAGAAAGATGGCCAAATGCACTGGTAGTAAATGACAGGTAAATGACTGGCATTCTAACATTACAGAGACAGCTATGGTCTTATTTTCTAATTTATCGCTGTTAAACAGGTGTCTTCACTGGCAAACCCTTGCCCTCCTTCTGAGCAGATAATTACTAAGAAAAATGGGAGAAACGCTGTTTGCAATTGATATTATGCCTATTCCTCTAGCTGGATAGCGTTCAGTGCTGGATAAACTGTTAAAACCCTTGCCAAGGTGTGTCACCGCAGTGAAGAAATGATTCTTGAGTGGCACGTCAAGATGCCAACACTCATTAGTGCTGAAGCGATTACTCGAATAATCGATTAGTCTGGAGGTTTTCAACTGATTGTGACCCAGGAAGCGACATTCTGACTACGGTCTTTTCATTGGCACAATCAATTAGTTATTTTTAGTCAGGAAACCAATATTTTTGGGTGCATGTGTGTATGTGCAGGCAAGCCAGGAATGCATCAGACTTTAATGACATATTCCGACATTAGCGACGGCAACAAAGAATCAGATGGGTGATATTTGTAACCCAGAGAAGTCACCTTCACTTTTCTGAATTTTATATATTTGAATGAATTTGATTGTTCACAAACAGCGATGAGGTCGTTGTTCACAGTTAACGATTCTGCTATAGAAACAGGCAACATTTCTTCTACTGTATATGAAGCTACAGGTCTGTTCAGCTCTGTTTTAGTTACCTGCTGAAAGTCGAGCTTTGGCTGCTTGGTCAGTGGGCGTACTCTCAGCTTGAGCATCACTCTGGGTCCGAGGGTCTATCGCTACTAGCTTTGTGTTAGCATTTTGCTTTTTGCAGGAACTTGGAGAGATCTGATGCTGTGCTCACAGCAGTGGGTAGTTGTTTCTCGCCTGTGCACAGTTTGCTCTCCGTCACAATCTTGTCCTTTTGTGCAACAAATTCTCAGTAATGTTCATATCTCCTCCACTGCCCGACAGCTGTGCCATTTTTGTCCTGTCTGCTGCACAAACTGGAGCCAAAGTACAGAGGTCAGGCAATCGTTGTGCAAGTTTGCATGAAAGGCACGTTTCATGATTATTTTCTACCCATCCATTATGCAGATAATTAAAGAACACAAATAACAACTTGTTTGATTAATAACAGCGATAAAGACGAATGCAATGTGATTATAGCTGCGTGTTACATTGTAATGCGTTATGCATTACAACGCTCCTTGTTTGTGAACAGCGTTGGGGTTAGAGACCACCTGCGATGCCTTCATGGACCACCAGGGAGCCGCGGACCACCCAAGTTGTGAAAATGCCTGAATCAGTCGATGGACAGAAAATTAATTGATTTTAATTCCGATAAGCAGTTAGTTGTGTAAGCAATTTATCAACTGAAAAATATGATATGATTCAAACTTCACTAAAAAGCTAAAATCGATTTATGTTTTGGCCACTGATCAACAAGAAAACAATCACTTTGGGTTCAGCTAACTTCCCATCAACGTTTGTGATGATTTTTCCCTCTTTATAGACTACGTGATTAATCGATTAATCCAGATAATAATTGATAGACTATATGACAGTGACAGCAATCATTATTTGCAGCCATAAGACTCATTGGCAAAGATCAGTTTAATGCAAATTTACTCTTTTGTTCTTGTGGTATTCTCTCTGTGCCAGTAATGGAGGTTTATATGGGTGTGAGTGTCAGGGTGCAGAACCTTCTCAGTTAATCATCATTCTGGCACACGTTCAAGTATGATCAATGGCAGGAGATTGATGTTGATTAAGGCACGATGATTAATGCAATGACTTAGTGACGCAGTGTGCACATGCATGCATGTCTAAATTTGTGATTTGGCATTTGTGCCTTGTAGTTACATCTTGTTGAACTCTGTGCCTCTGTTCACATCCCTCTCCTCTATCTCTCCCTCCATCGCTCTGTCCATGACTCTCTGCAGGCAGAGTCCAAGGTGCCCAGTCCTTATTCCTGTCTATGTAACAATAAATTTGCTCTGCCACAGGAACTAAAAAGTCCCCAGGTGAGAGCTGCGCAAGGAGGCTCTCCTATCAGGGAACAGCCAAGCATACAGTGGACAGTGGCGTCGCTGGGATTAAAAACTGCTGCATCCACTGTTCCCCTGGCCCATTGACGGATGGATAAAGCCTTGGACTTCACCTTATTGAAAGAGGGAGAGAGCGCCCGGGGAGCCATGAAATCCATAGACCCTGCTTTAAATGGGTTTGTAAGAGGCTTCCGCCTAGCAGACCACGGCTGAAAGAGCCCATTAAATAAAGCCCAGCTCCTCAGCAAGGAGCTGGGGCAGATTCATCAGAGAGAAGAAGGCAAAGATAATGATAGCTCATGGCCAGATGTGAGACAGTGGCTCCACTGGCCTGCCATGGGGGACCCTGTCAATAACAACAACAGAAAGACACACGGACAGTTTTTCTCACTTTCTTCTGCCATCTCTCCCTCTCCCTCTCCTTCTCTCTCTCTCTCTCTCTCTCTCTCTCTCTCTCTCTCTCTCTCTGGAGATGGTGCCTGTCAGAGGAGCTATGTGTCACACCTGCCCACTCCCATGAAAACACACACATGTTTGGGACAGAAAACAAACCCAAGTCCAGGGTGAACTCCTTTCTCAGTCATTGAGCCTCACCCTGATCCTCTGCTAACTGTAATCATCTTATTTCACTGCAGCTCTCTGACCACTGAGCTGGATGTGGGTGCTGCTTTTAAAACACAGAACATCACATATATATGCATTTTCACTTTCACATGCCTGGGTAAAGGATAAGAATCAGGGCAAGGGCATTAAAGAGGCTTTCTTCCTTGGTAGCTCGGCAAGGCCTTCATGGCAAGAGAAGGTGGAATGCAGGCTGGGTAGATTTGAATATCAATGTGGCCAGATAGGATGGGAAGGTGTTGGAGGGATCGAGGGAGGAGGGTTGAGGAGGGCTGAGGAGGGCCTCTGGCAGGACAGTGGGAGAGATGGAGGGAGAGATGCAGGGAGGGATGGAGGGAGAGATTTGTCATTTGCTCTCCGTTCCACCTGCTCCCCTGTCATGCATCCTGCCGGGGGGAAAATACACCCTGATGTCTGAGGGAGAGAGAGAGGGAAAAGCATGAGTTGAGGAGGTGGGATGGGGTGGAGGGGGGTGAAGCAACAGAGAGAAAAAAAAAACAAATAGAAGAGGGAGAGATGGACAGGATTGAGAAGCAGACAAAGGAAGGTGAGAGAGAGAGGGAGGGAGAGAAAGACACAGAGAGGGAGCAGAGAGGAAGAAAAATATATGCATACCATTGCGCATTTGAGGTGCCAAGTCCTGAGATGCAGTAGCTAACTACAGGGGCTGGCAGGTATGCAAATAGGAGGATGTACCAGTGCGCCGCGCCACCAGATTACTTTTCCCGCATTTGCTATTCATATATTTGCAAGGTGACTCACTTCAGACAAAGCAGGTGATCAAGAGCTCTTTTCCCTTTCCCTCTCCCTCTTTCTCCTTCTCTCTTCCTCCACCTCTGAAAGGCAAGGAGGAGAGGAGAGCAGGGAAGGCATGATGGATCCACAGCCTCAGCAGAAGTCATAAGCCTTGCAAATGCCGCAGCCCACAATTGCATGCCCGCAGATTTGATATGTATTCCGTCAGCAAACCCCATTTAATCCATTTTGCTGTCAGCCCCCCTTAAAAGCATCTCAACTAATACAGGGAGAGTTTGGAGTGGAGGAGAGAGGAAAAACAAGACACCGACATGTGTAGCTAACAATCACAGCCCAACCACGGAGAGGCATTTGAGCATTTTGTCTCCATCCTTCTCACTATATGTTTCAGCGTTGCCCCGGATCTTTAGAAAAACCTCTCTCTTGCCTTCTCTGTCTTTTGGAAAGGCAAGAGATTGTATATGAGGGGTTGACTTTCCCAAAAGCATCTCCGCGCTGACATCTTATCCTCATTGACTAATGGCGCAGAGACTAAATTTTTACTAAAATGCTTTTGGCAAACAAGGCCCAGGTTGCTAATGGTTGTACTCTACATTGGGAACACTTATGAAAAATGCTGACCTGCTCCCTGCTGTTAGCTTAATGAACACCTAGTGATAGAGGACCAGTCAGAGCTCATCCGCTCTGCATAGAAAAACTAAAAAGACAACGCCTCAACCAAAAATAAGACCGGCTGGCTGTATGACAATGTATTATATATGTTTAAGGAGAGTGAGTGACTTATTGTCCCAGATACCAGGTTTTCCAGCAGCCTCTGAGGGCTTTGTCTTGGTGAGATCTGAGATGAGATCTTCCCTCCAATTCTGTTTGATTACAGCCTTGTAAGCCCACAGTAAACACCAGGGTAGGGACTCCGGGAATAACATCGCGAATTTCCATGTAAAATCATGAATTTGTAAAATGTTACCCTCGTATGAGGGGATACTTGAAGAGGATATTTCTGACACACTCACAGCAGCACAAGGTGCCACAGTCTGTCCAAGGTCACACTTCATCTCTCCACCAAGGCTGTCATGTATTAGCACAAAATAAATTAAGAGCATGCAGCTTCACATGGAAGGGAGCCACAACAACCCCACCTCCCCAAAAATGTCGTATGATGTCTTATCATCGTTCACCAACCTTTGCACCAGGTTTCATAAATTGGATAGCTATTATTATTATTATTATTATTATTATTATTATTGTTGTTGTTGTTGTTGTTGTTGTTGTTGCTGTTGTTGCTGTTGTTGTTGCTGCTGCTGTTGTTATTGTTGTTTACAGACATTTTCCTAACAGTAAAATTAGATGAATTAAAAAATTTAAAATATTAATCGTTAAAAAAAATAAATGCAAATTCAAAAATACAATAAATAAATAGTGCAAAATAAAATAAAATAACTGATTTAAGTATCAAACATAGAAGTAAAATTGTAGAATTTTCTTTTCCTTGCAAAAATGTAAAAAAAAAAAAAAAAAAAAAAAAAAGGCCCTTTTGAGGATGTTGGCCGACTGAATTTAAATCCATCCAAAACAACAACATCAACAACAATGTCACACACATACATTCAGATGTTTCTCCTATTTTAAGTTTTAATCGATATTTATTAACACGCTCTCTCTCAAAAGAGTCTATTCGCTTCACAGTTGACGGAGCTGTAGGGCAGACTCAATTTGTGTTTATTGACTTTTGTTAATGTTTGCTTTTAGTATCAAAACTCATTTCATAGCAGTAACAAACAAAAAGCACAGTTGATGATGTCAAAGTCGTCCCAGTTTGATCTTGTTTGGAAATCTACACAGAAAAGTTTCAGGTCATACTGGCCTAAAATATGGTGCAGTTTGTGAATTTCATTTTTGGGTGAATTCTCCCTTTAGGCTCAATCTCAGGACTCACATCCAAGACTCCCGGCAGCAAACTGACCCATATTGTTTGTGGGCACTTCCTGCACATGAGTTGGTTGTTGCACTTCACTCTGTTCTCCCTCCTCTTCCTCTGTGCTGTCTGCAGTCCTACTGTCGCTGATCCTCATTTCAGCACAAACAACTATTCATTCTCTTATTATTTATTATCACTTTTGTTGTGCATTCTTATCATTTTTCATTGTGTTATTCTTCTTAAAGCAGTTGAGTAAACACAAGTGTGAAATTAGTCCTGATAAAGTTAGACGGCGCTGGGTGTGAACGTGATCATTCAGCTGTTGCTACGGTGATCAGCTCTTCACCCCTCTCAGTGACAAAATGCACATTACAGTCGAAAATTTGGGATCATAAGTTTGGTACCCATGGCTAAAGCAATAATTTATTTTTTTTAGCCTGTCAGGTGAATGGGTGGTATTAACAAACATATATAACAGTTTAAAGAAATACCTATTGGTTCAGAACATCAGATCATCATTAATAAGGAACTTTTTTCCTTGGTATTTTTATTTCCTCAGTCACTGTACAATCTGTTTCTAGTACTATATTATTTTTGAACCATATCAAATCTGTTTTACTGATTATATATTTATTATTTCCAGATAAAGTGTGGGCACTAGGTTTATTGTTGTTGATTCTTTTTTTTTTTTTGTAACTTTGTTTATTTGTTTGTTTTGTTTTTGTTTGTTGTGTTGTTTTTTTTTAGTAGTTGTTATACAACTGTTTTGCATTATGATGTAATGTTTTGAAATGTGATGTAATGTTTTGAATCATGATGTCATGTTTTGCATTATGATGTCATGTTTTGAGATATGATGTAATGTTTTGCATTATGATGTAATTTTTGAATTAGGATGTAATGTTTTGAGTTATGATGTAATGTTTGGTGTTATGATGTAATTTTTGAATTATGATGTAATGTTTTGAGTTATGATGTAATGTTTTGCATTATGATGTAATTTCTGAATTAGGATGTAATGTTTTGAATTATGATGTAATGTTTTGCAATAAAATGTAATGCTTAGTGTTATGATGTAATGTTTACTTGTGCGGACCCCAGGAAGAGGAGTTGCTATCTTGGTTGTGACTAATGGGGACCCAATAAATTCTATATTAGGGCTTTGCACTATTGAGAAGTGAGGCTATAAAAAAGAAAAATATTTATTTATTTTTTACAATAATATGACACTGACATTTCACACACACATAATGTGCTATAGCTTAATTCATTCTTTCAAAATTAACAGCCGACATTGCACGGATGTTTAAATAATCCAATTTGGAATAATGGAGGAGCTCTTTGCACAGTCCCACAAGTCAATATGAATAAGCAGCACCAAAGTCGCAGCTCCATGAAGGGACACTCGGTGAGGTCGTGTCTTCTCTTGACCTCTTGGTCCTGGTTTCTAGGAAGGTCAGAGAGGACAGTAAAAAGACACAGAAGACATGGAGGCAGGTATGAAATATTAAAGCTGGGGTGTAACTCCAGGAAGCATAGAAGAAGTTGTTGGCATTTAATTTCACTTCTTTGTTGAGATTTCTTCCTGAGACAGTTGGTGGTGTCAGCAGATTCTCGCCGCTGGCACGAAATTCATGGGACAAGTGTCCATGTCAGCACTTTCTCCCCCCTCAGCTGGTGTGTAAAAGGACATCACACTTGTCAGCTGCAGTAAGCCGAAATTATAAGGACAAATAAAATGGTGTGTCTGTGAGCAGGGCTTTTCAAAGAGGATGTCCTTTTGGTTGAAAGATATGATAACTTATATAGGGTTTTCACATGGGTTGACAGACCCAGTAACTTAGACTATATAATGTGTGTGTGTGTGGGTGTGTATGTGTGTGTAAAGGAATCTCTGAACAAGGAGTGGGTGCCCATGCATGCATGTTTGCATCAGTGTGTCAGTGCCACTGCTTATGTGTGTGTTTTTATTTGGGCTGTGGGCAGATATGTATATGTATGATGCTTGCATGCAGCACATGAATGAATGCTTGTTCTTTGCACTCATGTGAATATGTAAAAAAAAATCAGGTGAAGAATTCATCAGTTCCAGCAGATGGAGGAGCACGATGAGTCTCATGGTCAGTGCTGGTTTGCGTGAGAGCGTGAGGTGAGTCAGGTTAGGCATTAGTAGCTGGTAGGTGTGGATTAGGGTTTCTGCTCATTAGACAGAGGCTATAATCCGCATCCTCCCTCACAACGTAACCACACAAGCGCACACACAAGCACACACACACACAGCTCAATCCATTAAAAAAGTTTACTTTCATTAATTTTGCATGACCAAATGGCAGGAATCTCCCCACCACGTTTTACTCATAGAGCTGCTGATGTAACTGGGTGCAAATGACAGGGGGTTGCAGCAGGTAGGCTATATAGGTTGAGATTCTGCTCAGAAAGCTGTGGGAATGGCTGTGATTTCGCATTGCCTGAATCTAGATTGTGATTGCTGTCTTTTCTTGTGTGTGTGTGTGTGTGTGTGTGTGTGTGTGTGTGTGTGTGTGTGACTTCAGAATCGGTGAGATGGAGCCGAAGCCGAGGTCTGTGAAACTTTAATCCTCCCAATTCAATCAAAAACCTCACAGGGCATCATTATGACATTATTGATCTGATGCCTGGCCGTGCTGAATGTCACACCAAAGATAGGGATAATTTTCTTGCCGTTTGAAAGCATCAGAGTTGTATATACTGAAAAGCAGCAGAAACGCTCCACAACAAAAATGCAGTCAGGAGGTGTATAATGCAGTTTATTGTACTTTATTCAGTGGATATTTTAGTTTGGTGACAGCAATGACAGCATTTTTGTGCTGGTCATAATCAATCATCAGCGTTTACTGTGACTTTGTCTCTGTATATCCACCTACATTCCCTAATAAATGCATACAGGCATATATAATATAGACACAATATCCTTCAGTACTGCGAAACCACTCTGCAAAAGAGTTAAAATCCATAATTAGCTGTTGGTCAGCTGATATTGCAGCTGGTTAGCTAGCTTAGCCTCCCAGTCTTAACAAGGGGGTCGCAGGTGTCACTTAAAATAAGAACAATGTTAATGCATAAAATAAATAATATAAATAATGAGGAGATATGGTTCTGTCTCTTGGTTTTCGCTAAAAGTGTTACTGCAGCACTCTGCAGCTCCGCAACCTCTTCTTTGTTATCATCGGAATTCAACAGGGATTTAATTTTAGCTCTGTTCCTCAAAAGGAAAAAAGTTAAGATGTAGTCACTTTTAAGTTGCTCGAAGTTGAATTTGGCTGGGAACATGCTCATAACAGCGAGTTTCATTTTGTCTTGGACCTCGCTAAAGAAAATGATGAGACGGGATGCATCTGCAGTGTCTTTGAAACAGTTATAGAGAGAGCCCAGTTAATTTAGTTCACTCTAATATGGTCTTCGTGAATAAATATCCATATCTACAGTATATATATATGTATATATATAAGTATAGAGGCCGGGGTCTACCATACCAGGCAGGACCCCAGGTGCAGGCTGAGCAAAGATGCCCCTGAGACAGTACAGCACAGCAGGGTGCAAGATGCCGGCAGGTACAGCAGACATGGAGTGCCATAACCAAGTGGCTGGCAGAGTTTACAGGAACATCTGCAACAAATTAGAGCTGGAAGTCCCACGGTCAAAATGGAAGACACCTCCAAAGGTGGTTGAGAACAACAGAACCAAGATCCTGTGGGACTTCCAGATCCAGACTGATACGCTGGTTGTGGTTGATCAACCAGACATCATGGCGGTCAACAAACAGCAGAAGAAGGCAGCAGTGATAGATGTAGTGATCCTGAGCTACAGCAACATCAGGAAGAAGGAACATGAGAAGCTTGAAAAATACCAAAGGCTGAGAGAGGAGCAGGAGAAGATGTAGTGGTGCTGGTGGTAATCGGAGCTCTCAGGGCTGTGACCCTCAAACTGGGAGAGAGTGGCTCCAGCCGATTCCAGGAACAACATCTGAGATCTCTGTCCAGAAGAGCACAGACCTCAGAGCAGCTAAGATACTGTGCAGGACCCTCAGGCTCCCAGGAGGACCTGAGCTTGAAGCTTGAATATTTAAATATATTGTCTTCTGTTTGTTTCTTTTTTTATGCAATAAAAATAAAAAGGAGGCTGCCTAATTGATTCTTAATGTCAGTAAAATATAACCACTTTATTATGTCTTTAAAGAAAATTGATTTTCCTCTAAACTTAGGTTCTGGTCTTTATTAATAAAATGTGTGTTTTTCCCCTCTAGTTGCAGTGTTGTGACACCCCTATAGCCAGTTAAGTACACTCAAGCATACTGACCTTTTGTGAACCAGCAATAAATTTGTCACTCCAAGAACAACAACAAGAAAGGAAATCAGCTTGGGCTCAACATAACTGTAAAACACATTCTCCCCACACAGATCATTAAAGTTTCACCTGCTGTAAACTAAAAAAAAAAACAGGTTGTCAGTACACACCGCTACACTGTAGACCCGCTCTGACCTCAGTGAAGTTATGATGTGACTTTCTCACAAAACAGCAGGCCCAGTGCAACCTAACTCTGATCTCAGTGAAACAGAAAACAAAAAAGGTAAAAATCAAGAAAATGAAAACAACAACAGCAAAAAAACGGTTCATAAACATCCATAATCTGCATTCAGGCCCCCTCACCGGTGGGTGATCAGTAAGTGGGCACAGTAGGGCTCCGTCTGCGGGAGTTTCCGCTCGAGTGTGTCCGCCTCTCACGGGAATGTTGACATGTTCAACACCTGCAAACCGTGATGAAGGTGCAGGGTGATTGTTGGCAACAAAGTGAGACACAATTTGTTTAAAGCATACAGAATATGAGGCTTATACGTTACACAGTCTCCATCAAATCTTCTCACACTGTGTGCATTGTCTTCTTTTAAAATGTGATCGCTGCCGTGTGTGTGCTACATTTTTCTTTGTCTGAGCCTGGTGGACAAGTCAAATTCCCTCCGGGATTAATAAAGTGTACCTCATCTCATCCTCTCAAATTCAGTCTACATCTCCGTATTCTCTGTTTCATCATCCCTTGTTGATCTATTGTCAACTTGTGGGAACAGACCTGGAACACACAGTTCCTCTGCTCCGTGCTCTCTGTTCCTGTGGGTGTGGAGGGAAATGCAACCGAGTCGATGAAGGGAAAGCAGAAACTTCTGTCAACACAATTTGCTCAGGACTACAAAAAAAAAAAGCACCAAATTTAATGGGATCTTGAATGTTGAAATTCTGCAGCCCTTTCTCCTCAAATTTCCATACAACTAAACTGCATTTTTACTTTTTTTTTTTTTTTACATTTAGGGGGGATTATGTTTGTCTCTGATGAATCACAAATATGCTGCTTTTGGAGCCTAATGATGGCCTCCTTCACCTGCATAGACACCCCTTTGGATCGCATGTTGGGGGTTCTGGGAAACAGCTAACAAATGCAAATGCAAACACTTGGCGTGAACTCCAGACCTTTTATTTTGCTAATTTGCCAATAACAAGGGAATAGACCACACCTAGCCACGAAACTGCTTTTTAGTCAAGTGTTCAATTAGTTTCGAGCCTCTGAAAATGGGGTGACCATGTATGAAACCGGCTGTAATTCCTAAAAGGTTAATGCCATATTTTTGTTCAACCCCTAAAATCAAAGCTGAAAGTCTGCACTTCGATCTCGTCTTGATTACTCCATTTCAAATCCACTGTGGTGCACAAGGGTAAAATTATGAATATTGTGTCACTGTCCAAATACTTATGGACCAAACTGCAACTGAGAATGCAGCTTTGTTGTATGAGAATATCATTTTTCAGAGATAGAGCTCACTTTGGGTATTAGAGATACTTGTTTCACGTTTGTTGCTGTTGTATTATCTGCTTTATTCTGTTTTTGATTCAGTTTGTTTTGGTTTGACTTCATTTAACTGACTGGATTTGATTCGGGCTAATTATTGTCCACTTGTCATTCACAGCACTCCTGTAATGGGTGACAAGATTTCCTCCATTTTCCCATGTTTTGGTTTCTGTTTTTGGGGAGTTTTTTATTCTTGTCTGCCATAAAAGATCAGGTCAGGGAATGGTTATCACTGTTTTCTATAAACTGTGGTGCTGCAAAGGCTTTTGAGACTGCAACAGTGATTAAGGGCTGGAAATAAACTTGGCCTTGGCAAGGATGACATCAACAGTAGCATGGCTGAAAGAAAAAAACAAATCAAAGTAAATTAATTGGTTTACATTGGAAAAAAAAGTCCCTGCTTACCTGTGGAGGTTTGCATAACTTCGGCAGCTTCAAGTTAATCGTATGTGCTTTAAATTAGCAAAATCTTTGTGTGATTGTATGCATATATGCATGTGTGTGTGTGTGTGAGAGAGAGTATTCAGGTTGATATGTTCATGCTGCTCTCCGTCTCCTTTGCATGCAATCATGTGTGCCGATCTGAGCTCCCCCTGAATGAGCCCCACCTTATATCAGCGACACTGGAGGCAGCTCATCAGACATCTGATGTTTTATATTCAGGGTTAATATCAGGATTCAGATGAACAGAGGAACCCAGGTGTATCTCACCTCTCTGCGCAGAATTCAATCAAAGCCAAGCCAGATCTGCTCCATCTCTCCCTGCCCTTCCTCCCTCCCTTTATTTCTCTTAATTTCAATTCAATTCAAGAAGCTGAAGCGGCATGAATGTTGGATGATCAGCGCCGCCAAGGCATCTAAATACAAATCAAAAAATAATGAAGATAAATAATAAGTACATAACAATAAATATTTGTTCCTCTTGTGTGGTTTTGTATTTGTGTATTTGCATGTGCATGAGTGCTTGTGTGTATGTGTGTGTGTGTGTGTGTTTTGCTGCACTAGCACACTTGTGGGTTATGTGTATTCAATGCAGAGACCCGTCACAGCATCTTCCTCTCTCTCTCTCTCTCTCTCTACACGTATTTCTGTCCCTGTCAGATAGCATCGGCACAGACTTGTGAATATCAACACATGTGGCAGATTATATGTTTGTATCAGATTATGGACTGCACTTCATCCAGATGAGCAATCCAGGTGATTTTTTTTTTTAATCTTTTTCTCAGGAGTGTTAACTTTGTTGAGGTACAGATTGTTTAAAGAGCTCCCTTCCCCAAAGGCAGGGAAGCTCTTTATCTAGCCATCCTACTTGGTGTATATTTGTGTGTGTTTGTGTTTGTGTGTGTGTGTGTGTGCGTGTTCATGACGACACTTTGTTGGGAGGGGATTGGATTTTCTCTCTCCATTTGGGCCACCAGTGATTAGATGAGTCTATGTCTGAGAGTTTAATCCTTGTTTGAAGGAGCACCAAGTTGCATGCCACACACACACACACACACACACACACAAACACACACACAAACACACACACACCCGAAAACACACAGTTTGAGATCCAGATGTATCTTTTTTTAAGTGGCGCTGCATCCACAGGGAGGCATGCAGCCCTTGTGGCACGGGTCCAAGCTGCTTATTGATGGGCAGATTTAGCCTCCATTCATTTCACCCAGACATTCCTTTGTCAGGACTCTCTCCCTCCCTCTCTCTCTCTCTCTCTCTCTCTCTCACACACACACACACACACACACACACACCATGTGTCTGATGTTGCCAGCGGGGACCACAGACTTTGTGAAACAGACCAGAACATACAGAGATGATAATGTCTTTTAAAACACCATGTTACTTAACTCAATATTTTCATTTCTTCTTCTTTTGCCCTTCTTCCCCTTCTGCTCCATCTCCTTCTTCTTCTTCTTTCTCTTCTTCTTCTATATTCCCTTATTTCTAACTAGACAGATATCATTTGAATGTACAGTGTAACATCACAACCAACACATCAGACAACAAGAAAAAAGGGAACCTCCTATCTTCACTTTCAGTTTAAAAAAAAAATAACAAGTTGATAGGCTAAATGGAGGGTGCACAGCGTATAGTTTTGTTGTCCCACTATAAATCTGTCTCGGGCAGAAGGACAGCATGGTTTTAGCATAATAATGCTGGTTATCTACTGTACATTAATATTCATATTGAGAGACTCCACTGCTGCTCTGACAAGTTGGCCCCTCTTGCACCTGGCAGACATCTGTGTCAGAGCAACAGCCAGAGTGTGTCCTCGCACATATGCACATTCATTCAGAAATAATCTGCGCTCTTACACTTTTAGCTCCATGAAACGTCCAACATGGATATACTTTTGCTGCTTTTTGCATGGAGAAACGTTTTATTTGGGTCAGGCGTTTGGGGTTAATTAAGGTCAACGTCAGTGCACGGAGGTGTGTGATGTGCACCTGACTTGCCTAATGGCTCTCATTGCCTCTAAAACACATCAAAATCACTCTCTGGAGAGGCTGCAGTAATCTATCAGCGTGGCAGCCACACCATCACTCATCGCTAGAGCACTTGCATGGATTTCTCTCTCTCTCTGGAGAAATTATTCGGCAACACCTCCACATTTTACGAAACTCCGAAATTTCCTGCTCATGTGGTATTTGTGACCCGCAGACTGCTGGTAATTCCACTTTTGTTGACAAAGCTAAATAGATCAAGTTTTGCTCTGATGATATTATATCACCCACACAAATTAAAACTCTTGATGGCAGACTGATTGTTGCTTTGCACTATATTGCAGCTATTTTAAGAATTTATTTACAGTGTGCTGTGTTATTGTAATGCATTTTAACCTCTTAGGACCTGGCATACACATGCGTGGACATCACATTTTGGGTTATATTACTGTAGTAGTTAATTCTACTTACCTGGGGCCGTCTGGCCGCGTATGTGGACCCTTACACTACCTAACACTACTTGTTTTATATTTTGCTACAAGCATATGATGCCTTACTGCAGGTGTGACTGTCCAAAGGGGGCAAAAATGTTGTTACTTCATTTTGTTTTTTTGCACTGTGATATTCAAAACATGTTCAAAAATATGTTTGTATGTGTTATTAACGCAAGACAAAGCAGTCAGGACAAAAACTGCAGTGTTCAGGATGGAAATAAAGACTTTTGCACTCTATCACACAGCGGCGACTTTATTGTGTTTTAAGGAAATTGAGACCCAGTGTCCACATATTTGGACATCATTTTTCTCTAAAACTACACCATGTAGAAAGACGATGCTTAGTTTTTATACTTATCAGGGTCCAATAAGCCAAAATAGAATCATATGCATATCAAACAAGAGCTCGGGTCTTAAGAGGTTAATATTGTGTTTCTTGTATTCCTTTCTTCTATTATTTATTTTTACTCTGCCCCCATCCTTGTCTAAACTATGTGGTGTTATCTTATGTCGTTTTAATGCTTGTTTCTCTTTTATAATTCTGTCTGTTAGTAAAGGAGGCAATGCGAGCATAATGAAATGAGGCAAATATCACTGTGATGCAGGTGCGCTGCTTTAAAGTGCGGCCAAGACATTTAGTGGCCGGGGTTTTTAGCGTGTTGGGTTTCTTTGTATGCCAGCCTGCGTTCGTGCCACAGCAGCAGCAGTCATCCCTCTTCCTTCCACAGCGACTCATGCATCCTCTGGCTGCAACACACACCATCATGTTACTCATACCATCCCAAACAGCGCACACACACTCACACACACACACACACACACACCACGTTACTCATTTCATCCTAAACACAAGGTCTGCTCAGACCACATTTCAGCACACACATGGCATCTCTAAAACGGGCAGCGAGAGAGTCTACCAGACTTCCCAAAGCTTTGCATGGCTTTTTATGTTGCTTTTTCAGTGGGCGGCACATTCCCCTCAAGAATTTTCTCCAAACGAATGATGAAAAGGATCGCAAATATGGTAGAGGCAGGAGATGGAGTTCCAGCAGAGTGTAGTCACACACGCATCGAACACCACCAAAAATCGTCTTTCTGTGCAGAAAAAAATCTGCTTTATCCGCCCAAATTGACTTGATTATCTTGATTTTGCTTCCTAACCTCCACCTAGTCTTTTTGCATGGTTATGACAATCTGCATGTGTGTGTGTGTGTGTGTGCAGGTGTGAGAGACATCTGGTACCTGGCAAGGCTCTCCCCTCAGAACTGTAATGGCTTTACGTGTCATTCCTTCATTTCATTATTTGTGATGTTCCCTTTTTTTTTTTTCTTTCTTCCACAGGAAGTAACTTATCTTACAGCGGAACAGTGGAAGCGTGAAGGTTGAGAAATGCATCAGAGAGATCATCTGAAATCCTTCAGGGGTGAAAACAAGAGGAGGGGAGGTGGCACTTAATTGAGAAAAAAAAAAAGAAGGCAGATGATTGCTGTGGAATTAGAATGGGGGAAAGGCGAGGAGCAACTGTCGGGGCAGAGGAAATCACTGGAAGCCTGCGAGAACAAAAGGAGGTTTTGTTAGGTTTGCAGATTAAGAAAGTCTCTGTTTATATTGCCATGTAGACTTTCTGTCCCCGAACAATCACATTTCACACAAAACAGGACGTGTTTTGATCTTAACCGGTTCTTCACGGACGACGCCGGATCCTCCAGCTATTCACCAACCTGTCTGAGATGACAATTTTTATTGAGACAGAGACAGTGAAAAATAGTTGGTTCCTCGCGCAGTTGCCGTGCTTGTTCTCAGAGGTGAGCGCCTCGCAATTAGTATTCAACAAAGACACCTCTATGTGGTCGCAATCTGAATAGAGAAAATGAAAGTTGTGGAAAATATGATGTTTTTCAGAGCCTTGGGACAAAGGAGCTAATATGCATGTCAGTCAAGACTACTGGCAGCAGATAAAGCCAAGGAACCGTTTTATGCCTCAGAGTGACTAAGATATTGGTGTGAACCAGCTGACCGGATGCTGTTTTCAGAGTCGGTGACCTCCAAACAGAGATTTATGCAGAGCAGGGTAGTCAGGGAGAGGCGAACAGTGATTCTCATTTGTCCGAGACGTCATTCAAATCTCAAATGGAGTGACACTTCAATTAACTCCCTGTCCTCAACTAAGTTTACCTTGGTCTTCAAAAAGGCACTGAATTTCTTCTCATCCTCCAGGATTAGCCAATCATATTTCCAATCTCAGACCTGTCACCATGGTGTAGCTATGTGGCATCAAGAAGTTGTAATGACACTCTATTCTTCAGGAAGTGAAGAGTTTTTTTTTTCCACCTCATTTCTTCCAACCACAGTGAAACACTAGCTTCATTTACATGAACCCTATATTCCACTAATAATCAGAATAATAGCCCAATCAGAATAAAAATGCCTCGTATAACCACTTCAATTGGAGGAGACTGGCATCATCTGGCCTGATTGGAAGGAATCTTCATTCGGGTTGACAAGGGCTGCTATAAACCTTTGATTATCTGTTCAATGGGAAAATATTAGCACCTAATAACCATGTGAATGCTCAATCTGATCATCTTTTTCTTGGTGAAATGAATATATTCTTTCTGCGCATGTTTTCCCCACGTGGGGGGAACGTAACACAACCGGTATGTGGTTGGTACAACTTTTTCGATGTAAAGATTAAATCTTTAAATGGTTGTTGAGCGTCTCTGTGGTCGAAAGCTCGAAACCACAAGATGTGCAAACAAGTGTTTGAAAAGATAAACAAAGCCGGAATCGTCCTATTCACTGAACAAATAAAAAAAACGCTGGAAAAGTTTGAAGGCTGCTGATTACATGAAAAATCAAAACAACAAAATGGTCCCGACCCAGCCCAGTTTTCATTTTTACAGCCTGATGGACGACCTGATGGGAGAACGGCCATTGGAGAACATGACTTAGCCTGGATTATATTTATATTTCCATCACTTTATTTGTCCATCTTAATGGTTAACTTGGAATCTCTAATCAGAATGACTTCATTTTGAAGAAATACTGTCCATGTAACCGCAGCAACTGTGTCTTTGCCTCTTCTTAACTCCTCATATTCCTGCATATGTTCTATGATAAATATCTGCTGAGGTTTCTTGGACGCTTCCATCATATTCCTCAGTCTCCCTCTATGTGTTTATTTGTCTGTCTGTCTGCCTCGCTGTCTCTCCTGTCTGCCTGCCTCTCTGACTTGTTGCCTGTCTGTTCATCTGTCCATCTGTCCCTCCATCTGCCTGTCGTTCACTCTTTCTCTCTGCTTTGCTGTCTGTCACTTTGAACTCCCTAAACAGTTTACAGATTTTCAGAACTGCCAACACAAATTTCCAGAAATGACCATATTCCTAAAACTATAAACACAGGGGACAGAAAACTCCATGGCCAAATTTCAAACTTTTAAGACAAAATGGAAAACCTCAAAAAAACAAAAAAACTCTACAAGCATATTGCTAATACTCACTTATTTATACTTACACTTTTTAATATAAGAATAACAAATGAAATATACAAAATGTATACAATATCTATACACCTTTCTTTAAACACTTAGTCTTTGCAAAGGTATAAAGGTGAAAGGTTTATAGATATGCTATAGATCTATTTTAGTTATTTAATTTATTTTTTATTGCTTTTATAGGGAATGCAAAGTTTTTTTTTTCTTATATTCTTTGTATTGAAATATATTTCTTTGTATTATTTGTTATGTTTATTTTTCTAAAGATATATATTTCTCCTTGTTGAGGGCTGAGAGGTATATTTTGTCCACAACACAAGAATTTCCCAATTTGGGACCAATAAAGAACATCTATCTATCTAAACTATATGGACAAAAGTATTGGACGTCTTACACATTACACTTACAGCAGTGTTTGTGACATCCCATTCTAAATCCATAGGCATTAATATGGATTGGTCCCCTTTTGCAGCGAGAACAGCTTCCACTCTTCTGGGAAGGCTTTCT
Source organism: Myripristis murdjan (assembly GCF_902150065.1). Taxonomy (NCBI): domain Eukaryota; kingdom Metazoa; phylum Chordata; class Actinopteri; order Holocentriformes; family Holocentridae; genus Myripristis; species Myripristis murdjan. The sequence continues at coordinate 24,720,350 of NC_043991.1, forward strand.
ACCAGATGTTGGAGTTAAGTGTGTCTGTTGCCCCTTTTCCACCAGAAAAAACCTGGTGCTAGTTCGGAGCTGGTGCTTAACTGGTGCTAACGAAGAACCGGTTTGCTTTTCCACCGGTCAAGAGCAAAGTGGAGCCAATTCAGAGCCACGTCATGGCGTCATCGGAAAACGTGATGACGTGGGTGCGCGAGACGCTCACTCAGAATCACAATAACCATCATGAATGAATGAATGAATGAATGATACTTTATTAATCCTTTGCAGGAAATTACGTTGTCACGGCAGCTTCATCACTTCAACACACATAAAACTGCACACTCATACTATACAGCGGCTGCAGCGTCTCTGTCACTGTCCGCCCGTCCTGTCCTGAAGCCGGTGAAACTGATCAGTGAGTCGGGGATGATGTTCGTGAGCCGCGTCTCAGTCAAGCATATAATGCTGCTTTCCCGATACAGTTTCTGGCCCCGGGTGGAGCAGGATCTGGATTTATTAGCGATACAAATACTGCTTGTGTCTTTACAAGCCTACATTTCAATACAGAGGCGAAAAACACAATTATTGCCGGCTACCTGTCGGATTCTTGATCGGAACGAATGACAGCTATGTTTAGTTATAAAACGGGTGCTTCTCATCCTTATATGTAATTTGCTGAGCTGCGTTCCATGCCGTTGTAAAATCAGTATAACCCACGGCTTCTCAGGGATTATTGTTTATGTTCGCAGTTCCTGTTTTGTTTTGTAACCCCGGCCACCAATGACGTGATGGGTCGCGTCATCGGTTCTTTCTCTGACTCCTGTTTAGCCCCTGCTCGGAGTTGGTGCTTGCCTAGCACCAGTTTGGAACCAGTTTGGCACCAGTTTGGCCCCTGCTTGGGCGGTGGAAAACCAACAAACTGGTGCTAAGTCAGGCACCGGCTCCGAACCAGCCCTGGTGGAAAAGGGGTATGTGGGAATTTTTGCCTGTTCATCTAGAAGAGCATTTGTGAGGCCAGACACTGATGTTGGATGAGAGGGCCTGGCTCGAAATCTCCATTCTAGTTCATCCCAAAGGTGTTGGATGGGGTTGAGGTCATGACTCTGTGTGGGCTGGTCAAGTTCTTCCACACCAAACTCACACAGCCAAGCCTTTATGGAGCTGCTTTGTGCACTGGGGCTCAGTCATGCAGGGACAGAAAAGGGCCTTCCCCAAACTGTTCCCACAAAGCTGGAAGCAGAGAATTGTCCAAAATGTCTTGGTGAGCTGAAACACTAAGATTTCCCTTCAATGGAACTGAGGGGCCGAGGCCGAGCCGAGAAAAACAAGTCCATAGCGTTATCCCTCCTCCAGCAAACTTTACAGTCGGCATAGTGCAATCGGGCAGGGAACTGTATTTGGCTTTCACCAAACCCAGACTCATCCAATAGACCGCTAGATAGAGAAGCGTGATTGGTCACTCCACAGAACACGTTTCCACCGCTCCAGAGTCCAGTGACGGCGTGCTTTACACCGCTCCATCTGACACTTGCCATTGTGCTTGGTGATGTGAGGTTTGCATGCAGCTGCTCGGCCATGGAAGCTCTGGAGCTACTGAGTCAGCAGAGCGTTGGCCACTTTTACGCACTCTGCGCCTCAGCACTCAGCCACTTGTGGTGGCTGAGTCGCTGTGGTTCCTAAACACTTCCACTTTGCAATAACACCACTTACAGCTGATGGTGGAATATCTAGGAGGGAAGATATTTCACTAAGTGACTTGTTGCAGCGGTGGCATCCTATTACATTACTATCACAGCACCACACTTGAATTTAGTGAGCTCTTTAGAATGAGCCATTCTTTCACAAATGTTGGTAAAGGCAGACTGCATGGCTAGCTGCTGGATTTTATACACCTGAGGCATGACCCAATACTTTTGTCCATATTGTGTATTAACCTGCTATATACCCACTGTTGTCAAGACTCATGCAGCATATAGAGAAGAATTTATATTTGTGACCATGGAGACACACAATAATGCAGATGGATAATGATGCAGGAGACTTGCTATACCACCTGAGGCTAGTGAGGGAACAATATTTTTTTTTTTTTTGCATCCGCTGGAATAAGGCTGTGTTGCAGAGACAAGATGACACCTTGATTCAGATGAAAAAATAAATATATTGATCTATGTATGATGCAAGGTGTTTTTTGATCATCTAGTCTCACATACGAGTACCATGCAGATCTAACATAGTTATTTGTTGTAGAATGACAAGAGGGGGGAGTGGTAAGGAGAGAGAGAGGGGAAAAAAAAACTCTTGCAGCATTGTAGGGATCCTGAAGTTAGCAAAATCAAATGCACTCATGTATTTGGTATTGTAATGCTATGTATGAATGCAAATAGGACCACATGTTGACTGGAGAGTGGGAGAGAGGTGAGCTGGAGAGCACCGGCAGAGAGGCAGTAAAATACAGTAGAGGTAGAATAAAATATACATATGAACAGAGGAGAGGAGGCGAGTGGAGAGAAGTGAGAGGGGGGAATGAGAAGACAAAAGGGGAGCAAATAAATATATGGCCTCTGTTGTCACATTGTGATTGTCTCATGGATGTCACCCTTCACTGCATACTGGGGTGGCACGGTTTGGCTGCAGGAGTCTGTGGATGGAGAAAATTTCTCCATTTTCCAACTTTTTCCTTCTACTTCTAAACCACACAGACCTGATTTTATTAACTCTAAAACCAGAGCTCCAATTTTTAACCAGTCAGTGTATTCTGTTACTTTCTCTGTTAACTGTTTAACTTTAGCACACTAAAACTACTACTGCTACTACTACTATTACTACCACTACTACTACTACTACTACTACTACTACTACTACTACTACTACTAATAATAATAATAATAATAATAAAATTGCTACTACTACTACTACTACTAGTTCTACTACTACAACAACAACTACTACTACTACTAATAATAATAATAATAATACCATTGCTACTACTACTACTACTACTACTACTACTACTACTACTAATAATAATAATAATAATATTGCTACTACTACTGCTACTACCACTACTACTACTACTACTACTAATAATATTGCTACTACTACTGCTACTACTACTACTATGACTAATAATAATAATAATAAATACTGAAGACAAATGAGAGAGAACAGAATTGTAAATATTCGCAGGTTGTCGAACCAAGCAAGGATATCAATGTCAAAATGAAAAAATCGTCTCATTGATGCCCAATGACTAGTATTCTCATTTTTCAAACATATTTAAACATAAGTTATGTACTCTGCAAAAGTCACAAGTAACTGGATTTACTTTTAAAGTCTGAATCTGTGAGGATACGTTGAGTTTGATTTGTAGGTGGAAAATGTAAGTCTGTTTTGCTCCATTTTTTCAGGCATTACAAGTGACTGATTTAGGTATTCCCATATTTTTAGAGAATATCTGAGCCTGATGTCAAAAAAAACACTAAGCATACTTTAAGGCATCTGTGGTGTCTCTGTGGAGGAGTCTGTGACAGCTGACCGAGTGCAGCCACCATGGAGTCCTCCTCCGCCATGCCACCTAGTGCCCATGAAACCCTGAACATCTGCCCACATTCCTTGACGCTCTACAGGTGCTGTGCTCCAGACAGGTGCTGTGCTCCAGGAGCAGAGGGAGCCGGGCCGGTCATCACAGCCGTGCTACGTCATCATTTGGGACAGTGTGGGTTTCCATCACACTGTTCCGGCTCATAACTGGGTCAGTGACGACCTGAGATCCTCTCATTTGCTTCTGTCGGCCTAATCGAGGCCTCAGTGAAGTAGAGTGAGGTTTTTCTTCAGCATGGCAGTGGAAAGCATAGAACTATTCCCCTTTGAGCGGGAAAACCTTCTCCTGGCCGTAGCGTAGGGTTGTGTGGACACAGCTTTGGTGTCCTGCCAGGGGTGGATCTGGCACGGCACAGGTGTTTCCCCCACCGCCGGGTCAGGGCCAGCATTGCCTGTGGTGTAGACGAGGAGCTCTGGCCTGCCTCAGTCCAGGGCCCAATAAACAGCCTTTTTGCACCAACAGTGATACATATGCCTTATTTTAGCTGAGTGTTTTGTAATTATTTTTACCCTTACGTTTTCCCTCTTCCATTCACTCTAATACTTGTTTGCCTCACTTTTTTGTCTGTTGGCAAACTGTTTACACAAACTGTGCTTTACTTTTCTAAAAAAAAAAATGAATTAAATTAAATTAAAAAACGAAAAAGAACTCCATAAATTCCTTGCAAATGGAAGAAGATATATCATACAAATACTGCAGATCAACAAAACAACTGCATGTACAGCAATGAGGTTTTTTTTTTTTTTTTACTTTGTTTTTTCCCACCTCTGTTGACCAAAGGCATCTGTGCTCCTCTTGAGTTGGGGTGGAGGCCGTCTCTTTGGAATAACTTGCAGAAAAGATTAAAACTGTCAATAAAATCAGTATTGTACTCACGTCAGACAGAAGAGAACCAGGTGTGGAGGCTCAGAGGTCTAGTAAAACACCCCACCTCACAGCCAAGGCCAGAGATCCATCCAGAGATAAAGACTTTAACTCCAGGCTTCTACAAGATGTCAAGCAGCTGCATGATGAATCAGACTGCAGACGAGGAACATCACTGTGTTCCACATGGACGACTGTCTTCACAGATGGATGATTTTTTAAAAAAAAATCAGCAACTTTCACAGATGTAAAAAATAATATTTTTGATTATTTAAAGTGAACGTCTTTGACGATGGAGTATAGGTTCAGGTAAGGGTATATGTTCTCTATATGTATCTGGTAGTCTGGTATCCATGGGAACACAACTAATTTTAGTTTCATTTTGCCCCAAAACAGAATTTTATGTAAAAGTGTGAATTAGAATTGCAATCTGATTTTATTTTTATTTTTAAATTTTTATTTATTTATTATTTATTTATTTACTTTTTTGGCAGAATCGGTTTAGGGGTTCGCTACACACGGTAGGTGTCAGGTTTTGATGACTCCAAGTTCCAGCATTAGCATGTAAACAACACAGGAAACCACTGACATGTTTTGAATTTTGGTGTTGTGTTTTATTCTCACATTTGCACACTTGCATTATTATGTAGATGACAGTGGCATGTTGCTGCAAAGAGCAAGATGCATGCACTTGGAAAAACACAGCTACTGATTGGACTCTTAGTTTAACTTGTCTCACTTTTGGGTTTGATGGCATTTGTGTGCCATCGAGATAGATAGATAGATAGATAGATAGATAGATAGATAGATAGATAGATAGATAGATAGATAGATAGATAGATAGACAAAAGTATTGGGCCACACCACTTAATCATTGAATTCAGGTGTTTCATTCAGTCCCATTGCCACAGGTGGCCACCTGGCCATGCAGTCTGCCTTTACCAACATTTGTGAGAGAATGGCTCGTTCGAAAGAGCTCACTACCTGCCTGACTGCATTGTGCTGACTGTAAAGTTTGCTGGAGGAGGGATAACGCTATGGGCTGTTTTTTCTGGGCTCGGCCTCGGCCCCTCAGTTCCAGTGAAGGAAAATCTTAGTGTTTCAGCTCACCAAGACATTTTGGACAATTCTCTGCTTCCAGCTTTGTGGGAACAGTTTGGGGAAGGCCCTTTTCTGTCCCAGCATGACTGAGCCCCAGTGCACAAAGCAAGGTCCATAAAGGCATGGCTGTGTGAGTTTGGTGTGGAAGAACTTGACTGGCCCACACAGAGCCCTGACCTCAACCCCATCCAACACCTTTGGGATCAACTAGAGTGCAGATTGTGAGTCAGGCCCTCTCATCCAACATCAGTGTCTGACCTCACAAATGCTCTTCTAGATGAACGGGCAAAAATTCCTACAGACACGCTCCAAAGTCCTGTAGAAAGCCTTCCCAGAAGAGTGGAAGCTGCTCTAGCTGCAAAGGGGGGGACCAATTTCACATTAATGCCTATGGATTTAGAATATCAGAAAAGCTGCTGTAGGTGTGATGTGGAGGTAAAGCAAAGGCAAAAGACAGGAAACAACAGAGATGAGATGGACGGGGACAGAGAGGGATGGGGGCATGAAAACTGTGAGCTTCATTATTAAGTAACAGGCAACTAATTGTGGAACAGATGTTTCCTGTTGTGATTGAAGAGGCGTTCCATGGCTGTTAATAACAAAGTAAACAAAACTGTACCTTTTATCTGAACGGTACCACTCCGACGTGTATATAATTAGGTTATTTACTCTTACCCCATTTACGCCGCTTAATGCTTCTAGAGCTGATAGCAAACAGATTACTAGGAGGCCAAATGTAAATACAGCCACAAGAGTTCTCAAACCATCTCAGGAGGGGTCTTGAAACTAGTAAATTGTACATACATACACACACACACACACACGAGAGAGAGAGAGAGAGAGAGAGAGAGAGAGAGAGAGAGAGAGAGAAGCTCGTAAAATAGGGCTGAGAGAGGAGCAGGAGAAGATGTAGTGGTGCTGGTGGTAATCGGAGCTCTTGGGGCTGTGACCCTCAAACTGGGAGAGTGGCTCCAGCCGATTCCAGGAACAACATCTGAGATCTCTGTCCAGAAGAGCACAGACCTCAGAGCAGCTAAGATACTGTGCAGGACCCTCAGGCTCCCAGGAGGACCCAAGCTGAAGGAGATACAAGACCGTCCAGTGGGGCGAAGGGGGAATTTTTTTTTTTTTTTTTTTTTTTTTTTAGAGAGTTTAAACACTATGGGCTCCATGCCAAGTAATTTATTACCTTGAAGCTAGTGTTCCTGCACGTATTGTTATTATTTCTCTTATCTAGGTTCTTTCCAGGAATTTTCTTCACATTGTATAGCATAGAAATTATTGTTGGTTGAGGGCCAAATGAACATGACTAAACATCAAAGTGTTACTGCATCAAAGCGTCAATACATCATTGTGTAAAGTCCCATGCTATAGTAAAAATGTTGCAAACAGGGGTGTAAGGGTTCAATAAACCCACAGTACAGTGTGTATTGCCATTTTTGGGTCATGATTTCAGTTCTGTTTGTTTTGAACATTAGTGGGAAAAAAACACTACCACTTACAATGTTCTGTAAGTCTACATAAACATAAAATTACTTTCAGTATATTCATTAACTTATTATCTAGTTGTATGGTTGCATGGCGCTCATACAGTGGATGTGTTTGTGGCGCTGCACTTTTCATCTCCCGGTTCAAAATATAATGAACACTCACAGTCAGGTAACTGTCAGTTTGCCTTGAGGTCCTGCCATCACTAGTGAGAACTTTGTAGGGTGTAAATTGCAGTACTTTTTACAGTTCAATCTTACATTCCTAGCTGTAAATGTTGAATATACCTGAATAAACGTATTGAATCAACGTGATAATATACCTGAGTTGGAGGTAACTAATTATACTTACTAATGTTGTAGCTTTTTAGTGTACTTGTACTTTTTGGAGTGTTTTTTTTTTAAATCAGTAATATTACTTTTACTTAAGAACATTTTTCTTGAGTATTGTCACTACATTTTAAATCATATTTATTATGGAGAACAAATGATCAATGACAGATTGTGGAACCTTTCACAGTGAACGGTCAGTCAGCAAAGATAAGAAGAGGGACCTGGTTCTAATTTGTTGGTTCCCCCTTTTTTTCATTTCCTAATTTCCAATAAACACTGCACGATGCAAAAATGCAGGTCGTCAATGGAAGCGAGGACCATTTAGACTCAATTCGCAAAAATGCTGGTGAATGATCATGAGTTTGCCTGACGATGGGAACCATGTAGACTCAACCACCATGTTATGTGCTTTTTCCACTTTCGTCAGTTGAGTCTACAGGGTCCTCGCTTCAATCAACCCTCGGCAATTTTGCACAATGATCCTATAGACGAATGTAGTTTGAGCTGTGTTTTCTCACTCTTGTATAACTGCATGGAAAAGTAGATTTTTTTTTACAGCAGAACTTTGACTTCTACCGAGGTAAAATATCAGCAGAGTAACTTCTACCTGAGTAGCAATCTGCAGTTCTCTTTCCACTACTGCGATATACTAAAGGTTGTGGTCTACTCTGGTTATTGGTACATTGCCGTGTAAGTTGTGGCTTCACTCCGCTCTGTTTCTCGGCGGGACCCAGACAGTGTGACTGGCCTCATCATGGGCATTGGTGGCTCAGTCCTTCACTCCAGTTCCTGTGACAACACATAAAGTCTCCACCCAGCCAGTTTCATTAACCCTGCCATCCCAGCCTCGCTCTGCAGCCAGAACAGGTGGCACAGGTTCTCTAGTCACCTCTTGTCTATGTGTGTGTGTGTGTGTGTGTGTGTGTGTGTGTATGTGTGTGGGTGGGTGGTGGGGTGTGTGTGTGTTTAAACACAAAACACAGTCACACACACATTTGCACACACTGGTCTGTTTGGTATCACTTTCACACATATGCCACCTGCCCTGTCAGCAGCATTTCCTTCCTTGCAAAGTTACCTTCAGACATGGAGCGCAGAGCCATACTTGCATTTCCTGGAAAGGTTACACGGTCAACAGAATCCACATCAAGAGGTTGTCACTGTCAGCCAAGCTCAGTTCAGCTCAGCTCAGTTCAACTTGTGTGAAACTTCCAAAAGTGAGAGGAGGAGAAAAAAAAAAGGCAAGCTAATCATATTTTTTTCTGCTGCTGTTATTGTCTTGGCATTTTTTATATATTGTTTTCGGGAATATAGTGCAACTATCTCACTGGGAAGGTGAGGAGAGTAAACTCGTGTTTTATTGGGTATCAGTCTTCATCAAGTGTAAGCGCACAAGCTTAACACCCTTGACCTTCCCCTAGCTAATGACCCTCGTCATCACACAGGCCTCACACCAGCAGTTTACACCGGGGAGACAGTATAAACAACAGGCCCGGTCGACCGCCCCTCAATCACCCCTCCATAATGGCAGTTACCTTGGCACCGTCATATTCATCATCATAATCAAGCACTAATTTATCATAGGGGATGACGCTATGGAAAATGCAGAGGGACAAAACATACACAACACACACAGTGACAGGGGCTCCCTCTGGTGTGGTGAAAAAAACATTGATGGGTCTACAGTTTATTGGAGAGAGCAGTCAGTGTGTCACAGAAATGGCCCATTATGTTTCGGGAAACTGTATGGTATTCCACAGATGATAGCTAAGGAATGATAATATGTTATTTGAGAATGTATTGGAGTTGGTATATATTTTTTTTTTCCGGAAAATGAGGTGACATTTAATGAGACATTCATGAGCATTACAGAATATAATTCCTTTCGGTGGCAAGTGCTGCTTCGTGCAGGCCTTTTGCAGTGATTGCAGTGATAATAAATAGCATGTTAACAGTAACAGTAGTAGGTTTACAGACGGTTCCACAGGGGGGCTGTGAGGAGGAAGCGCCGTCTCCCAGAGGAAGGGTTTTCGAGCAGATGGTTGCCTGGGTGTGCGGGCTCGGTGGCATTCCTTCCTGCCCTTTTTCTTTTTTTTTTTTTTTTTTTTCCTTGCCCCGGCATCACGCAGCTCCTTCATGGAGGGCAGCTGACAGCCATTCACCCACTCATCAGCGCGGACAGCATGTTGGAGCTGGTCCTCGGAGCAGGAGGAGGCAGATTAGAACCAGATTGGACCGGAGGATTGGAGGATATTTTCGATCATTGATTTATAAAAACGGAGAATGATTGGTTGGAAGGTGTTTCGGTTACAGTGAGTTCACAGTTGGCCCATTGATCTCCGGGGGTTAATGAGCAGGCTGGGTCCTTTGGAAGTTAATACTCATCTCCCCAGGTTTGATTATATTCGGCTCCAGATTGCTGGTGGCACATGTTTTTTTCATTTTTTTTTGTTCCCAGGCAGCGTCAATCAGATCTCTGTTCAGCCGTGGGTCTAGATCACTTTGTACTGCCACCTGTTTCCCTGTCTTTTCCAGACATTTCCTTTCTGTTATTTTCTGCTTCCTCTTCCTGTTCTAATCACCAATCCAGTCTGCACTCTTCATCACATGCCATTTCCTCCCTCAACAGGCGTTTCCCTTTGAAGACACCACATGTTTAGCATTGTGAAAAACACAGAGACTTCTACTAATTTACAATCAGATAGATCTGTGGAACAATGATACACTGCAAAGCCAATGACAGCGTTAAAAGAATGATAAAGAATTACTTGTTTAGCAGTTCTTGATTTTTGCTATGATTACAAGATGAATAGCACGATCATTCTCCCTCTCTCTCTACTTTTATCTCCCTCTTTCTCTTTGTGGCTAGTTTCTAATGTATTCTCCCCCTGTGGTGGCCTCCAGCCAGCCTTGCTCTTGTGTTCTTCAACAATGGAGAGGGAGGAGGTCACTTGATGCCTCTCCTATGCTCTGCTCTACTCTCTTTTGCTCTCCTCATATTCCCTAATATGCTCTGTTCTCATCTCCCCTTTCTTCTGCTTTCCTCTCTTCTATTCTGCACTCCGGCCCCCTCTCCCCCCACCTTCTCCTCTCTTCCCAAGCCCTCTGGGCAGGGTTGTCCTACCAGGCTGTAACTAAGCTTTCTCTCTCTCTCTCTCTCTCTCTCTCTCTCTCTCTCTCTCTCTCCCTCGCTCTCTCTGGAGAAAAGAAAGAGCTGATAGAAGGCATGGAATGCAGCAGTCAGGTTCTTCGGAGAGAGTTGTGACTTCTTGAACATTCACAAATCAAAAAGAAATGCCCAACAGGGCCTTCCAAGTGCGCATGGGCAAAGACCTCGGCAGAAATTACGAATACCCACAGACTGATAATGTTATAATGACATTTCTAAAATATTAGCACAAACACTGTTAATATGATGAAGAACCACAGCTATCTAAAGTTTTACAGGTAGTCCAACAAATCTGCCCAGTACATCATTCTGTCTGCCTATCAGTCAAGGACTCAATCATCAATCATCAGCATAATCAAACTTTTATCCTTTATTAAGCTCTCTTACTTTCTCACCATCCTTCCAAGCTGCCCACCTCTCAGTTTCTTTATCCTCTCGCCACAAAGAACAGAAGCGGTAACCTTAGAAGCCAGTGACTACAACAGAAACAGCTACTGCTGCTGCAGCTCTAGCCTCAAGTATGTGGAGTCAGCAGAGGAACTTGCCATCAGGTCGTGATCGACCTCCCCTCAACCCCTCCATCCCTCCATCCTGGTCCTGGACCCTGCTGGCGGCCATGATGAATGATTCATCCCCTCGAGCGAAAGAGCTGACTCATCGCTGCATTTCAGCTCCATATTTCCAAAGTGGGCAGGAGCTAAATGGCTTTACCAATAGCCTTGCCTTCTTCTGGCTAGAGCTACCTTCTTATTCTGCTGCTGAATATGCAAGGGAGGGGTGATACAGTATCTTAGCGCAGTGTAATTGTTGACCTAAGGAATGTGACACATGCTGAGTGTAAGCTTTGAATGCCTATTCATCTCAGGGCTAAAGTGAGCAGGGACTTTACTCAAGTGCTTTTCCAAAATAACTTTGTAAATTAAGTCACTATTTTATAGCCAATGTGTCTATGTAATGTTTGTTTGAGCATATATGTGTGTGTGTGCATTTGGATATGTGTTTTATCTAATGTGCTGTCCTCATGAATTTATTTTCAAATGTGAGTGATGCTAATAAAGTACAATGCATTATGGCGTAGTCTCAGACTAAGACTGCTAAATTGTGAAAACTGAGTGGAGTCAGTGCCTGTCTCTTTGAAGATATTGGTTTTGAGGACTCAGTGCACATAAACATACACACACTCACAGTGTGACATTCTCAGATGAAGGACATTTTAGTTCTGCTCTGCTGCAGTGGGCTAATGGTCAATAACAGATTTATTTTCATCACAGCACAGTACAGTATGTGTGAGTGTGTCTATATGGGCTGTGTGAGAGTGTGTGTTTGTGCATTAATGTGTCTGTGACTGTACTCTACAGCATGTGAGGCATGTGTGAGGGTGCAACTATGTGTAAGAATGTGTACATGTGTGTGTGTGTGTGTGTGTGTAGGCGTGTCCACATGTTTGTGTGTGCAATGTGTATGTGTATGTGTATGTGTGTGCTCACATGCTTGTGTGTGTGCCTGTGTTTGCTTGCAAGCCTGAGTGTGTGTCCTTCACTTCCTTCTCTGGCAGTTATTATGGACATTTGAAATTCTGTGCCAGCTTCTAGATTGAGCAGGGGGATTACTCATCTGCCTCAGATATTGTGCTCCTCGGCGGTGCTTGGCTTTGCGGCTGACTTAATGAGAGTGGAAGGCTTTGTTGTTGTGAATTTCTCTATTCATCCAAGAAGAGGAGGAAAGGTGCTCCAGTGAGGAGGAAGGAAAAAAATAAGGTAGCTACTCTCAGCCGCTTTTCCCAGTGAAAAGGAATGACAACTAATACCTGAGGGCACTTCCTTATCTCCAGCCTGTCAACACAGACAAGCCATATCATTCACCAGGAGCTTTACTCCATGGGAAAAAAAAAAAACTCTCAACCAATGGGAATAAGCCCTTCCTTGAAAAACACTGGTGCACTATCTCTTATTGTGACTCTGTAACCTTTATCGTACACTGTTTATGGAAGAATGGTTCTTCACTCTGCCCGGTACTGAGACTTTCTTTCATTTCCTGATTTCAAAGCAAGGCTGAGATGTTCTCGGCTTAAAGGAAACAGGATGAGGTGAGGAGGCAGGAAGTGCATTGTGGGACAAAGATGAGATTATGGGGTGGAGAGAGAAGATCAGGTAGAGATTCAAAAGATGTGCTGACCGCAGGTGGTGTTATTAATGTGTGCGTACGTGTGTGTGTGTGCGTGTGTGTGTGTCTGTGTGTGTGTTAGTGTGTAAGAGAGAAAGAGGACATTGCTCTCTCAGGCATTTTGTTGATCCTGTGTTTAAGCACTGCAGTTTGAATGATGCTGCATTTTTATAGGTATGCTTTCCTTTTTCTGATGTTGAGTAGAGGAATGAAAGAATATAGTGAGATGAAAAAAAAAAATGCTCTCTTAAATGGAAAAAGATTTAGCGTCCCACAAGGATGAAACGATTAATGCACAACATACTGTCTTGAATAAACTGAACTGAGTCTTGGTGATAAGCTAGAAAGAAATTCAAGAAGAAGCTTCAAGATTGATTCTTCCTTGGGTACCAAGGTGTATGGTATGCAGGGCTGTATACAAACATTTTGGGAGATGGGGGTTCAAAATAACCAAAAGGGCACCATTTCGGCTCATCTTGACCCCCTCAGCCATTGCAACATCTTTTCTGAACTGAAGAGAGTAGTTACTTATGATGGCTACCATAGGGAGGAATCACTACACTTCTTCACAATAGCACCCTAACCCTAACACCCACTCACAGTAGCTCTACTACTCGGGATGCCACCTCTTGAATCACCCAAAGCTAACACTGACCTGGTCACTAGAGGTCAGCAGTGCAATGATAACTGACCCTTAGATCAAGGTCCATCAGTTTATCCTGCTCTGAATTAGAAACCTAAGTAGTGTTTTCCTCCTATTATATTTTATCACGGCAGTCTCCCACAGTAAGATCATGTGCCATCATGCCAAAAATATTTTTAGATGCAGGGAGGGAAATACAGATCCCATCCTGGTCAGGGAATAATAGACCAACTCTTTACCCTTGGAGCAAGGGTATTATAGGGGTAAAGGGAGCCCCCAGCCAATCCATCCTCATGCGCTTTGTAGACCTGGAGAAGGCCTGACTGTGTCCCTCCAGGTGTCCTGTGGGGGGTGCTTCAGGAACACGGGGCACTGCGAGCAATCCAGCAAGCCATTTTGTCCATGTATAACCAAAGTGAGAGTTGTGTCCACATTCTTGGCCCTAAATCAACCTTGTTATCAGTGGATGTTCAACTCAATTTTTCTGACTTTACTCTATGGTATGTGTGGCATGCACTGGCATTTTCATGGTCAGGACTTAAAGGCACAGTCGAGGATTGGTGACAGTTCAGTGTGGTGACCTCAGGATTGCATTCTCTGCTCTTTGCAGATGATGTGGTCCTATTGGTTTCATCAGGCTGTGACGTCCAGCATGCACTGGGAGAGTTTGCAGCTGATTGTGGGATGAGGGTCAGAACCTCCAAGTCTGAGGTCATGGTTCTCTATAGGAAAAAACTGGATTGTCCATAGAGTTGTGTGTGAGTTACTTGCCTTGAGTGGAGGAGTTCAAGTGTCTGGGGTCTTGTTCATGAGTGAGGATAAAATGGAGCAGTTCATTTCAGCAGACCATGGTGATGAAGAGGAAGCACAGCCTGAAGGCAAAACTCTCGATTTACTGGTCAATCTACATTCCAGCTCTTTCCTCTGCTCATAAGATTTGGCAAGCAACCAAAAGAATAAGATCATGATTGGAATCGACTAAAATTGGCTTCCTTTGCAGGACCACTTTGAGGAGGGAGATGAGGGAGATGTTTTAATTAACGTGATAAAAGTCAAAAAAGTCTTTCACTCTCTCAATCTCTCTCCCTCAAAAGTCAACAAGCAGGTTGCTCATGCTTTGACCCATGAGCAACCTCCTGTCTCGGTTTTGTGACGTTATAGAGACAAGTTAGGAAACTATGTCTCTGTTCTCGCTAAACCCTGCCCATTGCAGTGTCCTCTTGTGGCCTGAAAAGTTAATCACTTCTTCCCTGGCTCATGACCAACCTTCCCACCAAGTTTCATTCACATCCGTGCAGTATTTTTTGAGATATAGTGTTGACAGATGGACAAATGGACAGATGGATGGACAGGGAGGGGTGAGCATATGACCCCCTGCTGGCGGTGTCACCTCTTTGGTGGAGTAATTACAAAAATTGCAGGCTTAAAAACAGCACAAATACCACTGGTATGAGTGACTGAGAAAAAGTGATATCTGTCTTATGGAGACACAGATGAAGTGATAATCAACAACTAAAACTAAGGAGAAAGTACTAGCCAGTCAAAATGGACATGGTCTGTACCCACACAGGACACTTTATTACAAAAGTGCAGTAGCATTGTCATTTATCACAGTACCAAAGCAACAGACATCCTCATGGAAATAAAGGTCCAGCATGGCCTCCCTAAGAAAAAAATGAAGCCATCAATACTGCACTCTATTTGGCAAAAATGCTCTGTGTCTTGATAATTATAAACTGCATGCACTTCTGTGGACTGTTGCTGGCCTCCAGCCATTTGAGGTGGCAAACATGCTGCCCTTGAGCGACAGGGAAATGTCCTTGCCACCTGTTTGGTCCAACAGTGCCAAAAGTGGTTTCACAATATTGAACATAAAACTTTGTACTTGCTGCTAGAACACCTCTGGACCTGAGATTCAAGGGCCTCATCCAGGACACTTTCCCTCTTGAGGTCACCAAACAAACGGTAGTTGCACTGCAAAACCCAATTTTTGCAATTGTCGCTGTAGTGCCTGACCCTGACGTTAGTGCCTCTGCAAAATCTGCTACTGAACTACACAAAGTCAGATTACGAGAT
Organism: Myripristis murdjan; assembly: GCF_902150065.1. Taxonomy (NCBI): domain Eukaryota; kingdom Metazoa; phylum Chordata; class Actinopteri; order Holocentriformes; family Holocentridae; genus Myripristis; species Myripristis murdjan. The sequence goes on from NC_043991.1 coordinate 24,735,763, forward strand.
GTTAGGCTTCGTGGATGAGAGGATGATTCCAAGGACTGACAAGAACAAGGAGGGAAGAAGGGCAGGGGCTGAGCAAACTGCATCTTCTGTCCCATCTGAGGTGCTGTTTTAAAAACCTGGAGAAGTCATTCTGCCAGAGACAAGTCAAACTGCCCAAAATCCTCCAATGTAAACCATATTGTCTTTCTAAAAACTTCCCAACAAAAGTACAGATCCACCAAAATAAATAAATAATTAACTTAAAATAAAACTTTCTGCAAAAAGGTTCTTTATGAAGATGTAGTTTACCATAACTTCACACACATATACACACAGATAAGGTCCTCCCATCTGCAGTATAGCAAGCCCACAAGCTCACGCATGCACACAATCATACACACACACTCGCACATATAAAACTGCTACTGTACTGGTAGAACTTTTTTTCTCACACATTCCCACTCTACACTATTTTCCAATATAAAAATGTTGTTTAAGTAAAGCCGAACTGGACTTGTTTTAAATAAAATGTGAAATTAAAACTGTTACATCTGTGATCATGTCAAGGCCTTCCTCTCCTAGGAGACCCTCCTCTTTCAAACAGGTATAAAACAACCATCCCTGCTCTTGGTTTTAGGCCACAGACTGAGCAGCAGCAACAACACATCTTTTACTGCACTTTTTCAGTGATGCTACAGCAGAAAAGAGTTCTGCCATTTTGGAGGCCAGGGGGCTGGAGAGAGCGTTGAAAGTTAAACCAAAACAAATGTGCCGATGTGCATCTTTTGAAACAATTTTTCAGCTCAAAATCACGTTTTCCGGCCAATTTCCACTTCATTCATTTTATAATAATACACTCCTGGTGAAACTCTTGTTCTTGCAACAGGGAAGGAGTTAGTGGACCAAACCTGGTGGCTGTATTACACTCTCAGCAAACACCACAATATGAGTAACAATCCTGAACTATCACTTTCACTTTGTATGGAAAGGGTCTGATTTTGCTTATAACGTAATTTAAATATGTGTAAACAACAACAAAGTGCTGTGTTGCTATTTCCTTTGTCAGCTCAAGGTGCTCAAGTGCTCTTTGGAGCCTACCTGCATGTGCTCCTGGCCATGTTGTCAGTGTGCATGCACTATAGTTACACAAGGCTGTATAGGTCTTGAAGCTGCTGTCCAAAACAGCTGTCAGCACACACCACACACACACACACACACACACACACACACACACACACGCACAAATGCACACACACACAGCCAAATTACCGTCAACATATGTTTTCAGTGATTAATGCTGTTAGGTGTTTTATTTGCAGGACATATGCTTATTACCTCTTATCATTCTGTATTGTAACTTGGCCTTCAAGTACTAGGGTTAGGGTGATCACAAAATAACTCATACATTACTCACTGCATCCTGTTAGTGGAACATACACTCAAAAATAGTGCTGCTATCAGAACAAAACTTTGTTACACTTTTGGTCAAGTTCACATTTAAGTTTGAATTTTCACATCGTCCTTTATATGCCGACCAAGACTCATGATCACAGAATCAGTGAAAAATCTTCAAAGTCCATTGTAAGCCATTCTTGAGGGGGTGGGGGAATAAATAAATGAATATAAGAATAAATAAATAAAAATAAAAAGGGCTTCATACGGCACACCGCGTGACTGCATCTCTGGTCCTTTCCTTTTACCATCTGACACTTTCATTATCAATTCTCCCCAGTAACACCAAGTCTTCTGGTCTATGTCTGATGATGACAGTGATGATGAAGTATTGAGGACCTGTAGTCTCCAGAGTTCTGAGTGGCTCACATCCACTTCCATCTCTCTCTGATATGATTGGTCGCTGAGTTAATTGTGGAGGTCACAGATGGATGGGGAATTGAACTTCTTCCTTGGAGACCAGGAAAACTAGATCACTCAGAAGGAGAAGACATCACTAAAAGTAAACCATCACCGTAATAAAATGTCTAATTGTGATAATTTGTCTTCTTTGTGAAAGAGGAAATCGTACGCTGATCTGAGATGTGCTTAATGAAATCAGTGTGTCACTTGTAAATGTCGGTGTGGCTGTTGTAAGTAAATGTTTCATTGTAAATTAACTTAGCATCAGCTCACACCGATTTAAACTAATTTGAAACGGATTGAAAAGAAGGTATCATACACAAATTTCTGATCACCTGTCGAACTTGCAATAAAAAAAAAATTAAAAAAAAACAGTTGAGGTTATTCCCTGAAAATCTGGAGATGAATCATTATGCGTCTCTTCACAATTAATACATTTTTCATGCCTGACAACACTGTTTGGTGGGTTATGCGTACAATGAAACATACAACATGTGGGTAAGCATGGAATATAGATCAGCAGTTCTTCACTATTTTGACCTGTAACCACTATAAATACAACCACGCCTACATCCCCTACCCCTTAACTTGAGAAACACTGCGTTAGAAAACAAAGTGCACAAAGTAACTCAAAGGAAAAGGCCACCTGTGAATGTGACTAATTTTACCATGCTGGACAAAAATAGCAATGTCTCGCGTATGGTGTGAATTAACAAAATGGTCTGCTTTCTTTAGTATGTTTCCTAAAAAGCAAACTTGAAACTTCACACTGTGCATTTCGAAGCTGTTTTTGGTGTGAGATGTGGTGCTAACAAAAAATGGTACATGTAGGCTGATGCCCAAAATGTAGGGCATACAGTGGACTCCACTGCAGTACAACTCATAAGGGAAGATCTCACAGGTTAGCAGATATTCAAGCAATAAATATTCAAAACGGTGTAGAATAGCAAATATTAAATACTGAATATTAAAATAGCAGAGTGTGGGCCAGTCATTCTGTGACAGGGACAGCGTGTGCCCTCCTGTTTTAAAGCTGACAGCAGGAAGTGTTTTCATGAAATCCTTAACATGTCAGCACATGGGACCTAGTGACAGGTGAGCATTGAAAAACATATAAATCTTCCAGAATGAAGCCTCAGCAAGAGATGAAGCAACCAAAGACAAAATCCTGGCCTGTGGCAGCTGAAGAAAACTTCTCCACTCTTGACCAAAGCTGGACTTTACCATGATGTACAATGATTTACAATTAATGTTGAGCATAACTGGACATGTGTATAACTCAGCGTCTAGTACACCTTTCACTCTACGATTCACTCTTTTCTGTTCCGATGAAAGCAAGAATCTGTTATTTCACTCAGGTGTTTTTACTCTTCCTTATACGATTGATTTGATGCTTGAAACTGACACAAATTGTTAGTTGGGGTTACTCCTGACTTTCTTGTATTTTCTCTGTAAATTTACCCCCAAACTTTGACAGATTGATTGGAAGACAGTCAGAGAAAAGCTGCAAAACAGCCACCAAACTGTTTTTCTTACACCACCAGGCCAGGACAAAAGTGAGTAAATGGTTGAACTAATTGACCTGGAGATGTAACTCTTATGTCACAAAATGCACAGTACACAGAAAAAGCACAGGTTATACTTAAGAAGAACATGCTGAAATAATTTCTTCATATCCGATATCGAAATATACCCTATGAATACATTATGATGATAATGTCCGGCATAGGAAATATTGCCTGTGTGTGACAACCTGACCTACATCTGATGATGACATCAGTTAGACAGTTTACATCAGTTTTTAAACTGTAACACAGAAATCAATCAATAAAGAATAAAACTGATTGTATTTGAGCTCATATCAAATGTCACTGCTCTTGAATACAATGCTGTGCTGTGCCTTGTTGAGTCCTCTCAGTCCTTACTCCTTCTGATGAGAGCTAAATAAATAAATAAAATACTGTATATTAACTACATATCAGTTATGACTTCCTTAGCACAATGAATGGCAGCGATGAAATCCCTGTTACTATGGCGCATTACATTTGTAAATAAAATATGAGCCATAGTACTTCTTTGGAACTGTTGGAAAACAATAACATGCTGCCAATTTACTGGTCTTTGTATATGCACACAACAAGGTTTGCTTCTTGTTTCTTAATTCACAGTCAACTTCATCCCGCATAAATACATTTTTTTTTTTTTTAAAGTTTAGTGCTAAATGCATTTTCTGTTTTTTTTGGTGACAATGAAATAAATGACAGAATAAATGTTTAGCAGGTGGGTATCAATACTTCTGAGGCAGAGCCAGAAATGCTACGGAATAAAAATCCTTTTGCACCATAGCCTCATAAAATTTAAAATCATCATAAAATCATCATAGTCTTGCCCGTGCCCTGTTCCCTCCGCTGGGAGGGTGCACACCATTAAGGCTGAGTCGCAGTCACTGCAGCCCTGGTTTGGTGACAGCGTAGGCCCTTTGCTGGATGTTATCTGTGGTACTTTGTTGACGTTCTGTTGCGTTGTTGATATTCTTTGTTGGCCACACTTTGCATCCACTACACATCAAAGCATGCCGGAGGGAAGCTTCTTCTCGGAGTAGCCCTTCCTTGTTCTTCTTGTTCTTCATTCATTGTGTTAATAAGTGTGTTTAAGGGTGCTGCTTTTGTGACGGCATATAGTGAATAGTGAAACCATGCTCCAGTGAAGTGGCATTTTATATCTGGTGTGTGCAGTTGTTTTTTATTGCCTGCACCCATTTGATATTTTAATGATTCACCGTGACTTGACTGCACCTGGGTGGGAGGAAAGACGCAGTAGGAGTGTGTTCTTAATGATAAAACAGTGCAGTGCAATTTTGGTGTCAAGGACTGGCTTTTACGTCATCATCACCAGCCCCACTTAGACCAGGGCAAGCGTGCACAGTGCAAAGTGCAGGCATCTGACATGCTATTGTCGTGTCTTTACCAAGCAATGGATACAGATCCATTTCAAAAGCTTATCAACCCTTTCAGTTGAAGACATTTTGGCAAATTGATAAAATTCCGTAAAGCAGGAAAAAATACAGCTATATGCACATATGACTGAGGGGAGAGTGGTTGCCATCTAACACAGAACCATCAGCATGAAAGTGAAGATTGTGGAGGTAGCGATAGCCTCTGTAGTTGTCAGGAAATGTCTGATGGACACTTCCTCCAACAGCCAAACGGTCCCTATTATTAGCTGCCAACTTGGCAGCCGATACTGACAGCTGAACTGTTCCTGAACTGTTCCTGTGTTGGACAACAATTCTGCTAGGACCAGAGCAACATACTTTAATTAAATGTGTCATCCCAAACTAACTTACTATCATTTTGCTCAGAGGCTCATTTAAGGAGCCATGTATTCGCTTGTGGTTATTCTGCACCTCCTGCATGACGACATCAGTCTCTTGTTGGTAGAAGCTTTTGTCACAACTCATCCTGACTGTTCCCTTTGTTTGCAAAACTGTAAGATCGCTGGGGCAAAGAGCACACTGCTCTTTAAAGGAAAAGAGGTGATTTGATTGGTCATGATTAAAGCCAGGCCCACTATATCTATTGATAATTTACTACAGTTTCAGCTGCACTGCAGGTGTACCACACGGTTTCAGCTCTCTGACTTAGAAAACTGTTTAAAAAATTATTTAAAACTGTAAAAAGTGTAGAAACGGGGGTATGGTAGGGAACAATTGCTGTGTTTGGTGTTAAACAGGAGGAGCTAGAAATCACCATGGAGCTGTCATAGGGCCTAATTCAATGAAACATCTGTGATAATTGCCTCATGACCTGAACATCTGAACTCACACACTAAGCCCTGTAACCGTCAGATTAGGTGACTGGTCAATGTCACAATATGTCTCATGTCTCTGAACCATTCACAAACATGTGGATTATTACATCCTACTGCTGAAATCTGAGCTTCTGTATGAATTAGGTGACTGGTCAATGTCACAATATGTCTCATGTCTCTGAACCATTCACAAACATGTGGATTATTACATCCTACTGCTGAAATCTGAGCTTCTGTATGAATACTCATTTAATGGTCCAAGAGATTGTTAATCCCTGAGTTCCTGTGTACTGGTAAATGCAGTCTGCTCTTTGGTGCACAGCTTTGAGTGGCAAGGGGAAAAACAAGACAAATAAAGACCAAGTTGAAAAAAAAAAAAAAAAAAAAAAAACTTGAATTATCTGTTATGGACCATCCCATCAGCAGGAACCTGAACTAGTGCTAACTACCTAGTTTCCATGGTTGGCCAAATGATAGTGAATATAAATAGGTTTCCGACCCACATTTGAAGACATCAATACACTTTGTAAGGTAGGGATACCATTATGGAGAAAATGGTGCAGTAGTAAAATAAAGCTGAATATCATCAGTGTAGAAATTAATATGAATGCAATGTTGAGAACTTATTTCAGTTTGAAACCACAAATGTACCAATCCTCCAATGGCAATGTAGTTTCCAAGACCATCTAAGAGTATGTTAAGGTCAGTTACATCCAAAGGTGCACTCAGGTCAAATAACACTGAAGTTGAATCAGAATCAGTCACGGTTTTGAGATCATGAGCCAGTTTGGGAGTGTTGTTTTGGTTCCCCTTTTTTCAGGAAATAGTTTTTAGGTCAAACTATATTTCTAAAGGAATATCCAAGTTTTTGGCTTTTAGAGTAGTCACAGCTTTCTTAAAAGTAGAGTGCACAATGTCAGTAGAAAGAAACAAACTCATGATATTAAGCATTAAGCATCATCCTTTTTGGAAAATGCACAAGTGATCTCGTCTAGTGATCTTGAAAAGCAAATTTCTGAGTAAAATAATTAACATTGTTTAGAGACAACAGAGAGCTGTTGAGTTGGCACAGGAATGTTTTTGAGTGATTTTTTGCAACAGTGTGAAAGAGAAACTTTTGTTTGTTTCTACTGGCATGGATTGCCAAGAGAAATATGAAGTTTTGTCTGCTGAGAGTACATATTTACAGTTAGGTAGGCCTGAAAACAGGCCTACTTAAGTAAATCTGTTTCTCTTTAGAGATGATAGAGATGATAGAAGTTTGTTAAGCAGCAGGGTATAAAACTATCAAGGCTGCCAATATGAACAGAAACAGAAGTGAGCAGAGATAGTTCTATCAGGAAACTCTCCAGGTACAATCAGCTGATTGGTTCCTGACTGGCCTGCTTTTTGTAGTTACCCAATCATCATCTCACTCCCTAAACTCAAAGTCCTTTAAATGACATGTCTGCTAACCTTGACACGTTACTTGTCCAGCTGCCCTGCCGCTGCTTCTCATGTGTTACAGCACCACTTTAGATCTGTTTTATGTTCCCAGGGGGACTGAATTTATCCCTATGAAATGTAAATGCAGCAGCAATTTGTGAAACTAAATGTGTGCAGAAAGTAACATAAGAGCAGATCTAGTCCACCCAACTCAAACTCATTGTCATGCCTAATCATTTAATAAATACATGTACTATATGTAAGTTGTCCTGACTTAAGTAAGAATACTGGCCAGTTGTTCAGTAAGACTGGCGACAGTGTTTTGAGGAGGGTCCTTATCCAGAGTTGTGTCTGTGAGGCTTGCAATGGACTAGATGATGTTTTCCATTCTGGACAGGCTTGGTTCTCATGTTTCCACTGTGTCTCCTGGCACTGGCTAGGTTGATGTTGGAGGCTTCCCAGCAGGGTGTTAAGTGTCTTCGAGCTCCATGTCTGAGTCACAGGTGTTGCCCTCCAACCACTCTCTCTTCTATTCCCATGCCCAGGAATGTTTCTGCCACTTTGGCGAGGCTCAGATGCCCACAGTCCTGTGCACATAAACAAGAATCTCACAAAAAGGTGGAGCTTTGATATTCATCTGCTGCTGGTCTTGGTAGGCCTACAGGACTGCAGAGGTGCTTCTGGCTAGAACAATCAGCTCCTGAGCTCAGTAGGCCTTTTCTAATTAGGAGACAGTAATGTGACCATAACTGCTTTTTGTATCTGTTTGTTGTTGCGTAAGATATCAGTTTGGGAACCAAAATAGCCTGTCTGGGGTCATGAATGGTAGTGTCCAGGAACTCAACAAGCAGATCTTTCAACAAAACTTTTGGAGACTCTAATTTTCCTAATACGATTCTAGAGCCCTTAAACATAGGCAGACAGTTTGGTACAGTTGTTCAAATGGTCCCATTATTCTAGGGTGAGTAATATCCCTGGAACAGGGGAAGAAAAAAAAGCCAAACTACAGCTGACATCCAAATGAAAATGTAGTTCAACTTGGTCATTGCCCTTAATCAAGCTGAACAACATTGTCAGACTGCTGTAAGTCCACTGCAGGTCCAGCTTGTTAGCTGGATTATGATGGGACTCTATTGGATGTTACATCTGAAGCACGTTTTAGAGACAAGACACTCTGGATCCAAATCTAAACATCATGCATCTATTCCTTTCAGGCACAGAGGAAGCATAAATGCTTCAAGCCAGCGTTTTCTGAATAAAAGTTAAATGGTGATAGGTCAAGCAGATATTGGCCACATCCACACAGGGATCACACACTGGCAATTCCATGTTTTTGTGAGGGCAGGTGGTGGCTCGTGGCTTCTATATGAATAAGAAAAAAAAAATGTTATTTGTGATGGATGATCACAAGCAAAAACATCATTGTAGCAATGTTGTGAGTATATTCCTATCTATGAATCAAGCAAATTGAATAATTTTTTCTCCTGGGCAAATATTTGTCTGCATGTGAACTTGATTTAGGAGAAAAATGTTTTTGTGGGTGTGATCTGTCTTCTTTTCAGTTCAAGTGACTTCCAAGAAAATATTGTTTTGGCAGGATATCATAAATTCCTTGATTACCAAATTCACAGCAGTGGGCAATAGTCCTGCAACCAATAGGTGAGAAAGAAGTATTTAAAAAATGCAAGGTAAGAGGTAAGGGCAAGATAAAAGAGATTTTTGAGATTTTTGATACAATCTAGTTGGGAAAGAGCAGACATGTGAATCAGAGTGTGCTTGGCAGTTGCTTGTGTGCTCCTCTTGTTTAGTCTGCTCTCTTCGTTCCTTTTTGCAGGCCTGAGGAGGAGAGCTCAGCAAAGAGGAGCTAAGCTAAGGAGAGCTGAGCACCTGGTAGCAGCAGAGTGCGATACCATAGCCTTAAGGTATGACGAGCTGGCTCTGTTTGCCTTATATTTCAGTGTTACCTCTATGGAGAGCTGCAGATATTAAACAATCCTCTCTCATCCTTCTACCCTCTCACCACAACCCATAACACCATCCCAAATACAATTGATACTTTTATGGCCAAACACTCATCTTACTTTGGCACCAGGATCTAGAATCATACATTACAGTGTTATCAGGAGCAACTATCCATGCATGTTTTTTATACAGACTCAGAAGATGCAGTAACATGGAGAATCACATTATAATATGTGCTTCAATCAATTTCACATGTTCAGTATACTGTCTTTGAATTAAGCTTGCAATTTGTGTTATGACAGTCATAGCCACTGCTGTTGTAACTCAGGCTGAGTTGGACATAAGTATACATGATAGAAATCCTTTGCCATCAGAGAAGCCTCTTTGCTGCTATTCAATATAACATTTTCAATATTCAGTATTATATTTATAAAAATGTTTCAGTTTCGTTACTGGAGCTTCCAATAAAAGGGATGCCCTGACAAGTTCACGCCTTGAACAAAAGGAGCAGCCTCTCAGAATACCCGCTTCCAAAAGAATCTTTACTGAATGAGGGTTTCTTTGTCCAAGGAGTTCACATTTATATCCTGTTGTGAGGATCTGTTCAAAGTGATGCCCTATGCCTGTGGCAACTGAGTTGTATCATGTAACCAGCAGTTTCAGTTAGATTCATCCATCCAACTTCAGAAACTGAAAGAGAGGTGAGATGGTCTTGCCCTCTAATTTCCTTGATCGCAGGGAAGGCCCTCATCCTAAAACAAAAAACAACTCACCACTGCCAGAGGGAGCGCAAACAGAGAACATCAAGAGGCACTTTCAATTACTGAATACTGACATTATATCAATGCCTAGAACTGTGTTAACTGCTTCCCATATCTGCTTCCACCTGAGTAGACAGAAGAAACATCCAGAATCAAGGTGTGCTGCCCAAATTAGCTCCACAATGCCAAGACCACCCGACCTGCTGTAAGCCTGCAGTAACACAACGCCAAGCAACTGGCCAGCATGCTGTCCACCAGTTTGAAAACTGTCTAATGTCACTGTAGTTTGTCAGAGTTACTGTCTGTGCAGTGCTTTAGAGTGGGGCATTCAACAGCCAGCTAATGGGTCGGTCTAAGTGAATACACAGTAGCATCCCTCAAGTCAGAATTATTGCATTCATACAGACTCACTGTCACATATCATGTGCTCGCTGCTTAGTGTCACATTACCCTATTCTGACTGTCAGAAGTTGCACACATACTCAGAGATGTACATGCCATCTCCAACACAATTAAAGCTTGATAATATAGGCAATCTCTCATTGTCTTTCATATTATCATTTAAATTTATACATATACATGTATAACATATGTATGTATGTATGTATGTATGTATATGAATAATGATGCTTTCCAAAAGAAAAGTTGTTTGTTCTTTGCAAGTATTGAATTTCTTTAACACTATGGCCTCTGGGTCACCAAGAATTAAAACGAGGTGAATGTCTCTTTGGTGACTAGAGTCCCTAAATTCATATTTATTAAATCAGAAACAGGTGAAAAAAGCAGCCAAAGTATGAAAGTCAAGGATGTGAGCAGGGACTATCTGGGGAAGCCAAAATGGACTGCAGCTTTCTGGAGTGAATCTTTTGAGAAGCTAGCAAGTAGGAGTTGCACTATTCCAGATAAGAGATGTCTAAAGCTTGAACAAGGAGCTGTGGTATAGAAGGCTCAGATTCAGTGGATGTAGTAAATTCAAACCTAGAGGGAAAAGTACAAAAAGAAAACCAGACATGTTGCATAACAAGGAGAAAGAAGGCAGGAGAAGCTGTGGGATGTGATGATAAGGCCAAACGATAGAGTGAAAAGGGAGAAGAGGAGGGGGCCCAGGGCTGGGCTCTGGAGGACTCCAGCGCTAAGAGTGTGTGGTGACCTCGAAAAAGAAAGGGACCTGGAAAACCATAGGTCAGAAAGGGTGGTGAGAAGGATCTCATGGTTGCCAGTGTTATAAGTGAGCAGATGAGTCAAGCGGGATGAGGAATGAAGAGAAGGAAGTGGTTCAAGTGGAGTGGTGTACTTCAGTAACAGCGTGGAGCACAGTCCCAGTGCTATGGCTCATCTTGGGAACAGACTGGCTTGGGTCAATCACAGAAAATTGGTTAGAGGCAAAATGTTCAAGAGTTTTGAAGAGAGAAGAAAGGCTGTAGTTGTTGATTTGAGATTGGTGAAGGGTAGGCTTCTTGAGAAGAAAAACGGCTTTTATTTAAAAACAGATGTTATGTTACCACACGTGTCAGTTACAAGATGATTGTAGTCAAGATGGGGAACAGATCCACTGCTACGTTCTACGGGCGGGAGGAAGGTCTGCTGGTGGAGACAGGAAAGAGAAGACAGAGGAATGGTTAGATGGTAATTTTGTATCAGGTTAGAGGAGGAGGCAGTGAGTGACGTTGGGCATGTGGAGGTCATGTGGGAGAGGGAACACTGAACATTATCATCCTTCGCAAAGTAGTTGTCAGTGTCTTGGACAAAGAAAGGAGGGAGAAGTCAGTGACCGAGGGATTGAGAAAGAAAAATGGAGAAGCTTTTCTGGGGTTTGCAAACGGACAATTTGAATTTGAAATGGTACAATATTGATGTAGCTACAGATACAAGTGCAAAGGAGGAAAAGAGAGATTGAGAGATCCAGAGGTCATTCAGTAAGCCAGTCTTGTGCAACTTCCTCTAAGCTGCCTGAAGCTTTGAATGCGTGACTTGTAGGACAGCAGACAATCAAGGCAAACAGGAGGAAGATGGACGGGAAGGTCTAGAGGAAAGGGGACAGAGAAGGTCAAAAGAGGATGAGAGAGCAGATAGGAATGCAGAGGTGGCAAAGTCAGTGGGAAAGACAGGAAGGAGTCAGTGGGAGGGAATGAGGAGTGACGACAGAGGCTGTAGATTATGCCAAATAGTAATGATGTGAAATGTGACCAGTTTAGAAGAATTAATGGACAAGGGGATGAAGATGGAGATAAAATGGTGATCAGAAACTGAGGACCCTTTAGATTCAGTCAGAAAAAAAAAAACATGGAATACATATGAAATTTGATGAATCTCAACAGTGCTCATCGCCAACCAGACTTGCTCATAAATTACATGCTTAATCCCCATTTTTTTGTCATTTGAGTCAAAATGGTCTTCACCCTCAGGTTTGGATAGTACACCTTTAAGATGAGTAGCAGGGGAGCATGCTCTGGAGAGGAACAAGCCCCAGCCTATTATTAGCTTTGGGGGTCGTGTGGGAGATGCAGAGAGGGTTGGATCAGAGGAGGAAAGCAAGGAATTACAATGACTTAACTTCTCTGTGAGCACATTGAAGTTGCCCAGAGGACTAATGGATGCCCCAGCTTCTGGAAATGTGCTGAAAAGGATGTTGACTTCTCTTATTGCCCATTTTTAACATTTCGGCCAAACAACGCGCCCAGTATCAAACACCCAATAAATAAAGGAAAGCTCAACGCTCATTAACATGAAGTTAGCTCATTTGAAAGCTGCCGGTTGATGCACTTGTGGTTAAATGCAACTGCAATCGTGTTTACCGCTCTGGCATCGGAGCACAGGACAGTACTTCAGTTTAGTCCTTAGCCTTCTTTTCAGCTTTTCTCGTGGCTTGACTTGTACATTCCATTCCAGAGGCAGGTTGGCCTCAGTGCCAGGGTAAGCTGGAGTAACAGATGGTTGCTGGAGCAAGACTGGCCTCTCTCTCTCTCTCTTTCTCTCTCTCTCTCGCTCTCTCGCTCTCCCTCTTTCTCTCTTCTTGCTCTCACACACACATGCGCTCTCTCTCTCTCTCTCTCTCTCTCTCTCTCTCTCTCTCTCTCTCTCTCTCTCTCTCTCTTGCTTTCTCTTTCTCTCCTCACAATAGCCCCACTGCTGTTCTCATGGTAACACTATCTGCCAAGTCTGAAGGATTGGATTTTTACAGGACATATGAGCTCAGCACTATAGCAGTGGTGGACAGCCTGCTCTTGCTGCCTCTGTCTCCTTCTCCCCTGCACCTTCATCTGTGTTCCCTGTTTCCATCTCTATTAAGTCCTTCAGCCTTGCCCTAACCGTGTCCCATGATCTCACTCTCCTTTCCCTGGGTCCTCCTGTCCTCAACTCATCCGTCATCGCCGCGTGTTGAGTCAACAGTTCTCTCCCTCTGTTTTTGAATCATCCAACATCCAGGAAGTGAAATCCCAACCCTGATTGGGCTTTATCTGTTAGCGTTTATAAATCTAACTCCTATCTAATCTCCTACATCTGCTGTGCCATTGTTCCTTCTTTCTCTGTTTCACTGTATCTTCAGAGGCCTGCCGGAACTAGATCAGGCTCTCAAGGCTAGCCTTGATAGTCTTATCACAAGACTGATGGTTTCAAATTGGGATATTAGCTCTCACATGAAAATAATGGCATCTGTTTTGGTTAAGGTTCTTGATGTGGACCAATTTAGTGGACTATTTGTGCCTTTTTGTAGAAGTTAATCAGGGACACACAGATACAAAATCACATTGCGCATGCACACAGAGGCACACACACATTATAAGATATTAGTTTTAAATAGGCACAACATGGTGCAGGAAAGACAGCCAGCTGTTCTTTGGGCTGATAGATTTGTGAGACACAGAAACAGTGGGCATCTGCAGCACGCTGATTGTGGGATGACCCAATCTGAATTCCAAAAAATCTAAAAATCAAATGCAAGACCACACACACAAACTTGCCCAACCCCTTCTCCGTCAAAAAAGGGGAAAAAAAATTCAAATGAGTATCCTGACAGTCAAGAAAGGATGCTTGCTTTCTGTCTGTCTTTCCATCCACAAGGTGAGTTTGCCTGGCTCTCTCTACCTCCTCTTCCCTCTTTTTTTTTTTCATCTGACGGCATTGTAAATGGAATGAGTCTGGTTGCATTGCTGTATTACGGTGGGATAAAGTATCAGTGCTGGTAATCTTCCGTGGATTAATGGCTTCTTCTTTATCTGCTGCGGCTGCTCCGCTCAGATGTCTGGCCCGGCCAGGAGCCTCCTGCTGGAATACTAATGACAGACAGACAGACAGCTCCAGCTCTCGCTGTCCCCAGCTCCAGCCCAGCCCACGGGAGCCGTCTGTGTATATGTGTGTGTGTGTCTGTGTATGTGTGTGTGTGTGTGAGGTTTGGGGTGGGTGGGGGAGGTTGAGGGTGGGTGGTTGAGTGAGAGAAAGAGAGCACATATGTGTGAAGTGTGTGTGTTTGTGTGTATGTGTGTGAAAGAGAGAGAGAGAGAGAGAGTAAGAGAGACAGAGAAGGAGACTGCACGTGTTAAGTGTGTGTATGTGTGTATTCGCCCCCGAGACCCTGTCGCCTCCTTTGTGAGGTAGTCGCTGTCCTCCTTGTCCTGGCTGACACCTGCTTTGCATACAGGAGGGGCCAAGAGGAGAGGAGGGGAGGGGCAATGATGGTGAAATGAGGGTCCCCCAGGATGAGAGAGAGGGACACAGTGGGAATGAGGGAGAGAGAGAGATAGAGCACAGGAAGAGACACAGGGAGAGGGAGAGAGAGACAGTAAATGGGAAATAATGAATAGAAAGGAATGAAGCAGACAGATGGAGAGACAGGGGAGCGAAAGAAGGAAAGAGAACTGAGAAAGGAACAATGGAATAGAGGAAGAGCACAGATCATACCAAACCACACTTTCCCTATGAGCAGATCTATTGGCAGACCCTCATTCTGTAGCAAATAAACCGCTGTAGGTTTGAGTCATTGTGGTGTGGAAAGTCCAATTCCATTCCCTCAGCAAGGTCACATCTACCCCATACAGCCTCTGAGCTAAGAATATCTAGTAGGTCTTTTATGAAAAGGACCAAAACTAAACGCCATCTGCTTCCTCAGTGAAAGAAGAAAAGAAGAGGAGGAGAAAAGGAAAAGGAGGGGGAGTGACAGAAGCACACCATGTACCAACTACTGGCCATGCTTACGTGAACAGAAATACACTGGAGAACAATGGAAGATCATAGGCTCTATGTTCTCGGCATTTGCAAGGTGGAACAGGAACCGAGAAGAGAGCAGAAGCATCAACAGAACACGAGGCTTCAACCAAAGTAAAAAAATAAAAAATGATATCAACATAATGTAGATGGTTTTTATTTGAAGGACCTGAAGATACAAGAGTGCACACAAAGCAGAACATGAAGACAAGAAGTCAACAAAGTATCAGAGATATCACATGAAAAAGGACCGACGTTGGAGTAACTACATCATTATGTCAAAAAGCAGCCACATAGGCAAGCTCTGTCTGACAAGAATCAATTTTATTAAAAAATCTGCAACTCACCAAGCTCCAACAGGCGCTCCCTTAACAAGACAGCTGCTGAATGCTACAAAACCATGACCTCAAAAATTACATTAGAATGGATTCAGCATCAGTGTGACATGTTCTCAGCAAAACATGTATGTGGTGAGCTTTGCAGGGCTTACATCGATGGCATGACTGAAACCCTGCTCGTATGCAAGGCCGCCGTATTAAGATGTCTAAGCTGTTAAAAGGACCACAAAACTTGGGGCCGTGAGCAGTAAAACAATGGAATATGGTCTGATGAATTGTTTTTCATTCGTGTTCCTGCATCTGGAGGTGTCTACAACTGGAGAAAGAGGAATGACGATCTCCTGCAACATTGCTCAGACTTGACTCAGGTGACCCTACTGGAGTATTTTATTGAGCTAGTCAAGTCAAAATTTCTTATCGCATAATATCACAAAGTATGTCTCAAAGGGCGTACAATAAAACAGTAAAAAGCAACATTAGTAAAATATATAAAAATATATAAAGGTGACATAAACCACATATAAAACATTATAAAAAGGGGAACATTAGTAAAATACCTGAAAAAACCTAGACATATGAAAACACATATTCAAAAATTTGTAACACACATACAAAATATATAGCGGGATGTACCTAATAGTTATGAATGGATGTGCATGAAACTTTATGAAAAGGTTAGCCATGGGGCAAGGAAGATTTGATTCACTTTTCACACCAATTTGCCAAATGGGCTTGTGGCGGTGGGTGTGATTTACTTTTAGTGGCTATCCAACATGTGGAACTGGCATATCTTGACAATTGCAGACTGTTAACGGAGGTATGTACTTTACTGGGTGTTTTCTAGTTTACATGTATGGTGGGTAAGTTCATATTACTAAATAATGTGGAAAAGTTTGAAAATGCCAGCTTAAAAATATACGTCCTGCTTCCATGAGTAGTGAAGCAATTGCTTTGGTGATCTACCCTCTCAGAAAAATTACAAAGACCAGGCAGAGAGTTAGTCAACATGGCGATATGTGAAATAGGTCAAATTTGCCATGGTTTAAGTTGGTCTAAGGGAGAGCATCATCCGAGCCTGTTTAAGTAGGTTGGATCTTTTTGTTTGAAAGTTTTGTTATGTAAAAATAAATATGGCAAGTTTTACATAACCTAAGTTGAAGTAGTTTTCTTATTTTGCTCAGTGAATGTGTACATTTTGAAAAGCATTGTAATTTATGTGTGTATCTGCTAGTGGGCCATCATGATAAGAGTGGGCATAATAATATGTTAATTCCACTACAAGAGAGACTTGATGCTCTTTGCAAGTAGGTGGAAAAAAAAATATGTGCATATATTGATATTGACATCGGCACTCAGTCAAAAGAGTTGGAAAATAACAGCATATCAGATACCAGCAAAAAATCCAAAGTCGTGCATCCCTAACTGTGACATATGACAGAAAACATCTGCTGTTCTGCTCTCTCGTGGTTGAGACTTTCAGGCATGCTTCATCTGCTGTCAATAGCAAAGTACCTGCTGTGACATCACTGATCGGGTGTGGCCGGAGGTGCAACTTGTCTCAAAGTTTCAACTACGAGAGAGCAGTGCAGCAGAAGACTGTTGTAGAAAAATAATGTCATTATTTGTGCCAACACAGGAAGTTACTTCTTGGCACTTAATAAAACATAAAAATAGGTTGCATTGTGACAGCAAAACAAATTACCTATAGTGTTGTATTGTTAGGTTTTCCATTACTTTGGACACCCCTACGGTGAAGAACACTTTGCTTTCTTCCCACTAACACAGTTGGCAACAATTTGTATTAAAAAAAAAAAATACAAGTGCATGCAGGTATTTCTATTTTCATGTCATTTTGTCCTTCCATTTCAGTATACTGTGCATGCTGCAGCATTTCTATATAATGATGTCAAACAACATTTCATGAACAGATAATGGCCAGCTCTTTGTTATATGTATTATGTATGTATGTGTGTATGTGTTCATAGATAGATAGATAGATAGATAGATAGATATGGTCAACAAACAGCAGATAGATGTAGCTATCCAGAGCGACAGCAACATCAGGAAGAAGGAACATGAGAAGCTTGAAAAATACCAAGGGCTGAGAGAGGAGCAGGAGAAGATGTGGGGAATGAAGACAGCAGTGGTACTGGTGGAAATCGGAGCTGTGACCCCCCCAACCCGAGTTCCCAACTCGCCCCACTGAACGATCTTGTATCTCCTTCAGCTTGGGTCCTCCTGGCAGTCTGAGGGTCCTGCACAGTATCTTAGCTGCTCTGAGGTCTGTGCGCTTCTGGACAGAGATCTCAGATGTTGTTCCTGGAATCGGCTGGAGCCACTCTCCCAGTTTGAGGGTCACAGCCCTCTCTCAGCCTTTGGTATTTTACGAGCTTCTCATGTTCCTTCTTCCTGATGTTGCTGTAGCTCAGGATCACTACATCTATCACTGCTGCCTTCTTCTGCTGTTTGTCGACCGCCATGATGTCTGGTTGATCAGCCACCACCAGCATATCAGTCTGGATCTGGAAGTCCCACAGGATCTTGGTTCTGTTGTTCTCAACCACCTTTGGGGGTGTCTTCCATTTTGACCCTGGGACTTCCAGCTCTAATTTGTTGCAGATGTTCCTATAACTCTGCTAGCCACTTGGTTATGGCACTCCATGTCTGCTGTACCTGCCGGCATGGCGCCCCCTGCTGTGATATGCTGTATTGTCTCAGGGGCATCTTTGCTCAGCCTACGCCGAGGGTCCTGCCTGGTATGGTAGACCCTGACCTCTATGGATCACAAGATCCATAGAGGACACCATAGGGCTTACCTGAGGGCCTGTGCTTGTTGTGGTACATGCCATGCAGGGGCTTGTCCGTCCATAATAGTGCCTCTTCCTCTTACTCCTCCTCATTAGGCTTCTGCTGCTTGAGGTATTCATTTAGCAGGTCATCACTGGAGCCGTCTTCCTGATGTATTCCTGGATCTTTGTTGTTTCATCCTTATGGTCCTTTGACACTCACCAGTCCTCGGCCTCCCTTCCGCTTAGTTTACAGCCTCAAGGTGCTGGACTTGGGGTGAAACCCTCCATGCGTTGTGAGGAGCTTCCTTGTCTTGATATCAGTGGCCTCTATCTCCTCCTTTGGCCAGGATATTATACCAGCAGGGTATCTGATCACTGACAAGGCGTAGGTGTTGATGGCTTCTGTCCATTCAGCTGGCTCTTCAGGACCTGCCTGGAGGAAGGTATGGAGGTATTTGGTTGTGGCTGACCTCCTTGTGGCCTCCTCATGGTTTCCATTTGCCTGCGGGATTCCAAGGTATTTGTAGCTGTCCCGCACGTCTGCTTTGTTGCCTTCTGGCAGTGCAGCTCCTTCAGTTGTGACCATCTTGCCTCTCTGCGAGACCATCCTTATTCTATATATGTGTGTGTGATATATAACAAGAGGAATCTGGTTCTAATTTGATGGTTCTACCATTTGTCATTTTCAAATTTCACAAGAAAACGCATGATGAACAACTGCAGATGGAAGCGAGGACCATTTAGACTCAAATGGAAAAACTGGAATAAGTGTGGAAAAAACAAAAGTGATACCAGCCAGTTAGCCTGACAATGAGAACCATGTAGTCTCAGCCATCAGATTGTGTAGTTATTCCACATTTGTCAGTTGAGTCTACATGGCCCTCACATCAATTAAACCTTGACTATTTTGCACCATGCCCCTTTAAAAGAATCTAGTTTGAGCCATGTGCTCTTATTCTTTTATAACTGCATGGAAAAGAGCTCAGCTTACTTTTACTGCAGTAGATTTTTACAGCAGAGCTTCTACTTAAGTAAAATATCAGCAAAGTAACAGAACTTCTACTAGAGTAGCAATTTGTAGTACTCATTGCACCACTGCTGGAAATGCAGTATGGAAGAAAGGCTTATCCATGTTTGTTGGGGTAAAGCCCTTGTCTCTCTCTCTCTGTCACACCATACAAACACACAAACACATACAAACACACACACACATATTTATTTTGGGGGATATTACATAGAATTAAATTCATTTCCTGGGAAAGAGACCCACACACACACACACAAACACACCACACACACACACACACACACTCACACACACATACTGATACAGCTTGCTAGTCACATTACAGTAGCTCCATTTTTTGGCATTCTCTTTGCAGCTGTTCCTTACAAGTCAGATCTTGAATGGTGGTAGACATAGACCGTTTGCTTTGGCATTCAGTTGAAGTTCTCTGAAGAGACTGTTGTTTGTGTGTGTGACTGTGTAGGTGCGTGTGTGTGTGTGTGTGTGTGTGTGTGTGTGTGTGTGTGTGTGTGTGTGTGTGAGCATGTGTCTGAGGTTCTGAGAAATTGAGAGAGAAAGAGGTCATGCAAAACACCAGCACGCTGTCATGATGCCCTGATGTGACTCCTTGCTCACAAATGCTCCCCACCTCTTTTTAAACCCCACCCCACCCACCCCTTCCGACACCACCACCTCCTCCCCACTCTCATCTGGACTGTCTTTCCCTCTCTCTCCCTCCCTGAATTTTTTTCCTGTGTGGTCCCTAGCAGTCTTCTCTTTGCTTTCATCTCATTTCAAGAGATAATGAACTGAAGCAGTTGCATCACTCTCAAATTCATTGACAAAACTTTGGATTAAAAAAAACACATTGACTTTGATGCTATGAAAAAGTTTAAGAACAAACGAAATGTCAGTATATGCCCTGCATTTTGAGTTACAATGCAGTTCGGAAGATTTGAAGTGTGTGAGTGTCCACAGCAGACGTGTCGATGTTCTCTGCTGTACCATTAGAGAGCCATGTCAGTGTCTCATGCTGGGCCAAACAATGCAGTGACATCATGCTACACACACCACTGAGTTGGAGCAGGTGCACAGCCACAAGCTAGAGATTACAGCTCGAGTTTCACACGTTCACAGGCATGTACGTGAAAGGAAGTGAGGTCTGACGGGGCAAAAAGTCAAATGAGACACACAACTGAATGACATTAAGCCAAATAAAAACCATAAATCAAATAAAAAATAAATAAATAAAGTGGGGGTGTATGTGTGTCTAATTTTAGATAACCTTTGTGTGAAGATATGAATAAAGATTCACATACAGTGACAGTGAAGGTGTTACTGTGTGAGCAGCTCATTTTGGTTTCTCTGGAGAAAGAGAGGAAAACAAAGCGCCTGGGTCTCACTGGTGGTTGGAGGGATTTGGTGTGTGTGTGTGTGTGTGTGTGTGTACACCCCAGAGCTCTTTGTGCCTTTTTGATGGACTCAGCCTTTGTTGCCACTCTACGTGTCACATACACATGCACCCACACACATGCATGAAAGCACACACACACACACACACACACACACACACACACACAGACACGCACACACACACACACCCACACACGTGCGTGTGTGCAGGCAGCTACCATTGGCTCTCCAGAGAGGGGTCCCCTCCTGTCCCTGTCCCTTCTTGTCTGCAGCTGCTGGCCAGCCTGTCAGTTCTCAGGCATCCAGCCATCAGCGATGACGCCTCCTCACGCCACCAAGTGGTGATGTGCTGCACCTGCATGGTCAGCAAGCGGGTAGCTGTGTGCCAGGCGGCAGAGGAGGTTGACATGCCACCATAAATGTTACAAGGGAAATAAGCCATTAATTAGCCAGATGAGAATTAATAACAAAGTATTTATGTGTGTGTGTGTCTGTGTTTAAGGAAAGACTAATAACTAAAAGTACCTCTTGTATTCATATATTATGTAATTATTACTTCAATATCAACATAAACTATTGATGAAAAAGGATATTAAATTAAAAGTCCAAAGGGGAGTGTGCCTTTTCCTAAGTCTGTGTCTTTGCAAGATAACTGTATAATAGCCAGGGAGCCATACAGTGTGAGGAAGCCTTACTGTTATAACATCATCTTGGTTGAGGAATGATTGCTGTGTTTGGGTAGTATATTATTGGTAAATGCATTTGGACTGATTGAGTATAATTTAAGCAATTTTCCTCAGTAGTAGGATAATTGCATGTTGTTTTAACAGTTAAATTCAGGTCAACTACATTTACTTGCTTTGTGTGACACCACAGATTGTGTTGTAATATGTCCTTCCAGCAACAATTATTCATATTGACAAAATAAAAGGACACAGGAGCGCTTTGTGGGGCCTCAGTCAGGCAGATGAGAATCGGGTGCTCATTGGAGAGGGTTAGATCAATGGAAAATAATTTAAGTTTGTCTCCTTTTTACATAAATAAGGTGGATCCTGCTCCCTGATGAAGGCTCTTGGAGCTGAAACGTGTCGGTCAGCAGTCAGGTTAAACGTGTAAAATAATAAAGACTTTTTTTAAAAAAAATTCAACGGAACAGTGTGCCTTGGACGTTCTTTTAAGTTTGCTGGTCGTATTCTACACAGCATGTGACAAACTTAAACATATTTTGCAATTATTCATATTGATTTGGCACAAAATTCCTGGAAGCCGGGGATTCAAAAAATTGCTTATATATTAGAATACAATCAAAGGTACTTTTGATAGGTGGATCTACCAGTGGAAAAAAACAATCACACAAAGAAAAGAACAAAAAAAAAAAAAAAAGTCACAAAATCAAGTTGCTGTCTATGTCAAACAAAGTACTCATAACTTCTCAATATTTAATCAAAGTCGTATGCGTATAATCTTTGCACTGCCTGTGTGTGTGTGTGTGTGTCTGACAGAGTCAAACCTGACAGCTCTGATGCATGGTGTGCCATGTTCTTGGTGTATCCTCCTTATCACTCCGGGGTCCGAGGCTTGTGTGTGGGAATGTGCACATACATGTTTGTGCACGCATGCATGTGTGCGTGGACAAGCATGTGCTCCGGTGTGTTTATGCTGGCTGGTGTGTGTTCATGTGTGCGCGGATGTCCTGCACCTGACAAGTGGAAAACAGGTGGAAGGCTGGGATACGCAGGGTTTGAAGAGATGGGGTTGAGCAGGAGGGCAGGTGGAAGGCAGGGAGCAAAGGGGCCAAGGCCAAAGGAGAGGGCGCCTGGCGGTGGGGGGCTGCGCAGTTCACTTGGTAATTCTGGTGGGGGTCGCTCAGGTCTGGACCTCATTAAGAGAATTGTTTGGGAACTTTCAGGCTCCGAGCTGTCATCATGTCATCCGCCTACATGTCATGGGAGGCAGCGCATGGAAAACAGAGCAAGGCTACACAAAGTCTTCCTTGTTAATGTGTCTTTCACTTTCCCGGGTCACACAGTTCACCACGAGAGTCAGTAAGACAGCAATCACGCTTGCAACGCGCACAAACACACGCGCGCGCGCACACACACACGCGCCCCCACACACACACAAAACCAAAGACATTTCCCAGCAAACACTTTGAGATACAACCCAGTAATTGACATGCATACGTCTGACATCTGTGGACTAAGGTGTATTAAAGGTAGGTACATCATCTCAACCAGTATCGCTTTTGATCGTCTGTTGAGCGTCTTCTCTTTTCTCTTCGACACCCCCCTCTGTTCTTAATTTGTATTCACAGGGGGGTTCCTCGCTGTCTGAGGTTACATAGATGTGAATTGGGGGGGATTTCAGGATCTTTCTCCAGCGGCTTTTAAAGAGGGTGAGGTATCAATCAGGTGATGATGTTACACTGATGCAATGTTTCAACTTTAAGAGAAGGTTTCTTCTCGAAGCTCCACTCTCTATTATTGATGAAGCCTCTTTGGAGGATGTGAGGACTTTAACATGTAATTGTGCTAAATAAATGTCACTTAATTCTATTATACCATAACTATCAATTTCATCTGTCGAGTTTTGTGTTTAAAGTGAAGCCGCGGCGTGTGTAGTCGAGAGCTCGAGATTAGAAATCACACAGCAACATTTTATAGTGCAAATGAACCTGTTTATTCTCATGCTTTCAATGGTATTTCAATGCATTCACCAAATCAAACAGAACACAGTTAAAAAAATGCATTCCATTTCAAAAAAATCCATACATTCAGGAGTTCATTTTCTGTTTTTAGTATAAATAGAATAAATCATCTGAGTTATCATAGAATATAATCTCTTTTTTTTAAAAATGCTTTTAACAATTTATAGTCGGAAACATGTACATTCAACAGAATATATACAGAGAGAAAAGAACAGACGAAGAACATTCATAGAACAGCAGGTACACAGCACCGTGTTCCCAAAACCCAGAGATAAAACAGGAAGCATCAATGCAATCTGGAGGAAAACACTGACATCTTGCTCTCGTTATAAATATATAGTAAAAATTGAGCTACACATTGTACTGAATGTACGCAATCAGCCTGGGCTCAGTATGATACTTTTTCACATGTAAGAGCATAAACATCACAGTACTTTGGGGGGCAGAGTGATTATCCAGGAGTAAAAACATAGGGGTGACTGAGGTCAACTCGAATTCAATTTCCATTTCAGCAGGTAGCTTTAAATTGCACTTTAAAAAAGTACAACCTGTTTGGGAGAAAAAGGCATACATGTTGGTGTAACTGACTGTTAGCTTCTTAATAATAGAGCCTGAAAAATAGAGAAGATAAAGTAAAGATTAGAGAGTGACCTCCAGATATAAAGAAACGTCTTCAGAAACAGCTCCAAAACCCTGATTGTGTGAGAAGGCGCTATGGCTGACTAGTCGGTCTTCTTACAGTTCTGTGTGTCTGCTCTCTCTGACTGCTCTTTGGCTTCGTGGGCTCCGCCGTCCTCCTCAGAGGAGCCCGGGCTGCGTTTCCCTAACGCTCCATTCTCACTGGAGTCTTTGGTCGTGGCGGCGGACGATTTCCTGGCGGTCGTGCCGTTGTCGATGGATGCTTTCTTAACCTCGGAGGTGAGGGCGGCGTACGGGGAGGAGCCGGCGAAAAGGGCTTTGTAGACCGCCGACTCGATGGCAGCGAAAGGTGAGGAAGACGAGCCGGTCAGAATCATCCTCGACTGGAAAAAGAGAAGGAAGAATATGAATGGATGGACGCAGGAGAGGAAGGAAGGAGGAAGGGAAATTTAGCACTGGTTTGACTGCTTATCTCGAGTTTCAAATGAAACGTAACGTGATATGACCTGTTTTTCACATATGAGTGATCATAAAAAATGTATTTGATTTAGAGTCACACTATAGAATCACAGAGGCTAACAGGCTGGGAATTATGCTACACAGTTATGATGATTATGTGACAGCTAAAAAGCTAACATTTTCAGTTTTTGTATCCTTCGTGAACCCAATTTCGAAAATGCCAAAGTCTTGCTATTTGCTTTTCTGCGCTACAAGTCTTCAAAACCAACAGAGGAAAATATTTGCTTTCATCACAGCAAAATAAAGATGTTATATTTATTGGACTGTAGGGACTTCAGCAGAAAGCAGAAGAAAAAATAAAGGGGAATATCGCAATTCTCTTTGGTATATTTGGAGAGCCGTCTTCTATTAAGAGTTTGCTCACAGAATTTTTCACATAAACCGGTATGACTGAAAATAAGTAGTCCCACAGAAAAATCATCTAAAATGTTGTGTAGTTGCCTGAGACTGGCTGTAGGTGTTACTAGGGGGAAATCTGAGTTTAATCCTTGTGTCAGTCTGCTTTCTAGCCCGAGGTCCCTGCGGAACGCTTTTAAACACCCACGGAAACACCAAATTTCAATTAGGAAAGTTTTACAGTCTCATGCTCACAGTTTTATAGCTGATATAAATGATAATTTGGTTGTTTTATGTTCAGTTTTCCGCTTTACTGGTTAAAGTGCTCTTGCTGCAAAGCGTTTAAAAGTGGACTGCATTGGAGTTGAACTAAAACCCATCGAACTGAGGGTGAGGCAGATGAGTTATGATGCAGTTGGCTCTGAAAATAGTTGGTTTGATGCTGATTATTATCATTTGAGTCATGGATTACATATTACTAAGGAATGACTTTAACCGCAATCTGCAGGTTAATGACCATTTTTGTATTTATTAGAGAACTTCTATGAACTTCTATGAACTTCTATAATGCGATAACATGTTGCTGTTTTGCTGTTTTTAAAAACCCATATTGTTTTTGTTGTGACTCTTATTTTTCATTTGTTGCCCTAAAGTTCCTCTGAGACAAAAAATCCCCCCCAAAATCAGTGAAATTCTGCAGCAATTTCTTTTTCTTTTTCTTTTTTTTATCCCATTTTGAATTTTGTGCTAAAACGTTTTTTTTTTTCTATTTCTACCACAAAGATCCAGTTGCAACAAAATTGTTCGCACAAATGTATAAAATTTCCTGGATTACAGCCATTACCCAGAGTTAAAAAAAAAAAATCCACTGTCTGGCCGAGGCACACAAATGAAATTCGTGAAGAAGACATACAGGAAGTGAGACATAATTCTTAAATGTTTGATGCCAGAGCAACAAACCTCAGAGACGTGATGTGTTGGACGGTTTCCAAATGACAGAGGAGATTTGGTTGCATTCCATATTTCCCTCATCACACCATCAACAGTAATGTATTATTTAATTTCCCCTATGAAGAGCCTTAATTGCTACCAGTTTTCATATAAAATATATTTCAACTGCCCACATCATGTTTTTATCACTGCATCTTGACACTTTAACCGTGCGTGTGGCACACAAAGGACGCTGATGATAAAGACAACCGACAAGGACAGAGGCACGTTTCCTGAATGCAAAAAGGTGCACTACACAAAATCACCGAGGGTTGATTTAACCCTCCTATTCTGTTCATTTTGGGCTAACACTCATGAGGTTCCCGGTCACATGTGACCGGTAACATTATATTTGATTATAAATCCACTATGATACATATTATCACCTAATGTTGTGTTAGATCTTTTTATCAACTTCTGCTCTTGTGAAAATGACAAGTTTTGAACTTCTATTTGCTATGTATGTGCTGTAGGCCTAATTTACCTGAGATCATACCATTCGTTTTTTAGGGAAAAAAACATTATATAGATATTATTTTGACTATAACAAATACTCAGATGAAACATATTGTAGTATTTATCACAGAGTACTTATTTCAGTGTTTTCCAAGGACACTGTTTTGAAAACATTTCAATTTTCTAAATAGTGGCAAAAAAATAGCATCTTTTGTGTTCCCGTCAGCATTGACCACTATGATTTAGCTAGTCATCCTCATGACATTTTCACATGGAAGTTGACCGTTCCTCTCAGGTGGGGATGAGGTCCAGGAAAAATGACCATTTTTGGACCGAAAGGTGACCACAACCTCAGCTGGGTCTTCTTCCTGACACCTGACACCTGACAGGTGTCAGGTGTTGGCAGTTCCCGTGGTAGGTTCCCGTGAGGGTTGCCATGGAAGCCAAAAAGGGGCAAAGTTGGGTGTGTCTGTGTGTGTCTGTGTCCATGTGTGTGTGTGTGTGTGTGTTTGTGTGTGTGTGTGTGTGTGTGCCTGCTCAAAGACACCTACATGTTGGGATGTGGGAAAGAAGTCTGAGAGATACTTTCCCGTGGGGGTTGCCATGGAAGCCAGAAAGGGGTATAAGGTGTGTGTGTGTGTGTGTGTGTGTGTGTGTGTGTGTGTGTGTGTGTGTGTGTGTGTGTGTGTGTGTGTGTGTGTGTGTGTGTGTGTGTGTGTGTGTGCCTGCTCAAAGACACCTACATGTTGGGGTGTGGGAAAGAAGTCTGAGAAATACTTTCCCGTGGGGGTTGCCATGGAAGCCAGAAAGGGGTATAAGGTGTGTGTGTGTGTGTGTGTGTGTGTGTGTGTGTATGTGTGCCTGCTCAAAGACACCTACATGTTGGGGTGTGGGAAAGAAGTCTGAGAGATACTTTCCCGTGGGGGTTGCCATGGAAGCCAGAAAGGGTTATAAGGTGTGTGTTTGTGTGTGTGTGTGTGTGTGTGTGTGTGTGTGTGTGTGTGTGTGCCTGCTCAAAGACACCTACATGTTGGGGTGTGGGAAAGAAGTCTGAGAGATACTTTCCCGTGGGGGTTGCCATTGGAAGCCAGAAAGGGGTATAAGGTGTGTGTGTGTGTGTGTGTGTGTGTGTGTGTGTGTGTGTGTGTTCACACACATCTGTGTCTGCTCAAAGACACCTGCAGGTTGGGGTGTGGGAAAGGAGTGTGAGAATGTGTTTAACTCTATTTTATACACTAATTGTAGTCTTACCCATTCATTTCTAATGACCGGTCATTTGTGACCAGGAACACGATGGGTGTATACAAGTTAAATAAAACATTCAAAAATTAATAAAAATTCTCCAAATTTATTTTATGTGTTCAGATGCCATGTGTGAACAAAGTCATGGAACCTCATGACAAACAGATGAAATTAACTGCATTTTTTGGAGAGAAAACTTGTACACCGGTCAGATTTGACCGCGAACACGACAGGAGGGTTAAGTGAACACCCTTAAGACTCAACTGATAAAAGTCGTGGAATAAGCCCACAATTTGATGGTTGAATCTACATGGTTCTCATCTTCAGCCCGATACACTGATAAATTACAGGCTTATTCCACATTTTTGCCAGCAGAGTCAAACGGTTCTCCTGTAAATCAAGTCGTGGCAGTTCTGCAGAGCGCACCTTTAATGCCGGCCCATCCACAGTTCCCACAGACCGCAGCTGGTCATCTGCAGCTGCAGGTGAAATGTAACATTTCGCCTGCATGTCATGGACATGTAACTGTCTTCAAGATGTGGAATGAATCCCGTTTATATTCTCACCGCGTAATCATCTGATTTATAGGCTTGGACCCCACTAATGTATTCATTAGGCAACCAGTTGTTCATGCATAAAGATATTTCATTTTAAACAGAATTATATTTAGTGGATTTTTTTATCTGTTTAAAGAAGAAATTGCAACTTAATGTGGGCTACCTGAAGGTGTTTTGTCTGCATGTCATGAAAAGTTGTGATCTAACTCATTTTGAAAGGCTGTACTGCAGAACGCTTTCGAACTGCTGGTTTTTCAGTAGGTGACCAGCAGATTTCGCAGATATCTGCTGTTTTTTGTTTTGTTTTTTGCCATTTTGAATTTTGTGCGAAATCTAGTTTTTGCTCTTTCTACCACAAAGTTGATCCAACTGCAGAATTTTTTTTCACAAAGCATGTATGGACTTACTGCACATACCGCAGATATCTGCAATACCCCGATCCCTATCCTGATCCCTGTGGAAACCCAGGGGGACCGCTGTATGATGTCTTCCTCCCCCTTCTATCTTTTATGGAATATGTAGGTTACATATTAGTGTTAGGTTGCATAGCACTGTTTACGAGATGCAAATGTCGTGATGTGTATTGGAGCCCAGAGAACATCAGCAACACAAAATAACAAATAGGAGGTTAGACACAAGTCTAGGATCTGATGAAATGGCTCGTCATTAATTTGACAGATCATAGTTAGGGGGAACTAACAGAATGAGAGTTGAGAGAAGACATGGTAGATTTATCTGTGTCTCAGTCAAGAGCACCAGTTTCCCAGAGAAGAGAAGGGGGGATGATGCAAGCTGATGAAAATGATGCAAAAACCCCAGCCCTACGGGTAATACCGAGCTAATGTGAGTCACCATAGCTAAAACTTCAAAAAAGCAGAGGGAGAAAGGTCATTTAGAAGACAAGACTGGGGCAACACCACATGGTTGGTGGGAGCTGCAGTACCAAAACATTTGTACATTAAAATCGAAGCAATAATGAAACGCTGTAATTAATTAAAGTTTCTTTGTCACAGCTCAGAGAGATAATGGACCGAAGATACTTAAAATGGCCTTAATTTTATGCACCTGTACATCTGCTCAAATTTTTCTTTACTACCTTGAGCATGAAATACCAAGGTAACATTGACAAGTGCGTGCTACAACCGTTAGACTGAGTTATAAAAAAAAAAAAAAATCAACTAATTGCTGCAGTATCAGATCAGAGATGTATTTCTTGACTGACCTTGTTGACGACGGTGAATATCGTGTAGAGCAGCATCAGGTGGTGCTTCTGGAGCGGCAGGTACTGGGTCTGCTGCAGGGCAAACAGCACCGACCCTATCAGGGTGATCTTGGTCGGGCTGAACAAACACATAAATATGTTCAAATGTGATTAAAAATGGTCCAAGATTGTGAGCACGGCGCCTTTATGATTTATGCATGTAACACCACAGCTGTGGATTCCACACTTGACAGAAGTCACATTCAGTATGCTTGAATTCCCACAGACAAAGTCGATATATTTCTAAAAACCTGTTGCAGATGGCTGTCACCGCTGTCATTCAGATCACATTTTAATGTAGGGCTGGGCAATATGCACAAAATCAAATATCACAATATTTTTGACCAAATACCTTGATATCGATATTGTGATGATATTGTGGGGGTGACTGTTGTAATGTGGATATAATGACCAAACAGGTACAAGAAAGTAACACATTAACAAAAACAGTTCAGAAAACTGCACTGCTTTAAAACTAAGAAATGACAACAGATATGCTGTATCACGATATGACAACATCCAATATCCCAGGTAATATCTGCTCTCATATCACAATATCGATATTGTATTGATATACTGCCCAGCTCTATTTTAATTTTATCTACTGATGAAATACCTTTAGTGTAGTGGACTTACTAAGACATTTTGAGGAGCTCATTGGTCTCTGGTCTCCACACCCCTCGGACCAGCTGCTCAAAGTTACTTATCAGACCGCCTCCAGCACCTTGTGAAGATACACACAGATGAACATTCAGCACGTTTCATTTCATTAAAAACTAACAGGAATGCTCCATTGTCGTTTTATTCACAAAACGGATGAAATGAACTCATAATAATACATAAAACAATCCCTGGGTGTGGCACCTGTGCACACACCAACACACTGACCTTTAGCCCACCCGATGGCAATCATGACCAGCAGGCTGTCCTTGTATTTGCCATGAGCCTGGATGACCCCTCCCAGCACCTTCCACGTCCTGGTCACCTCCTTCATCCCTGCCAGCACCAGCCTGAGAGGCAACAGGGCTACACAGCAGTACACCAAGTCCTGCGGACAGTAGAACACCAGGTACCTGCAGAGGCACACACACACACACACACAAATGTTGGCACAAATACGCACACACACACATACACAAGTACCAAATGATGCATGATTTTGGCTCCTGTAAATTCTGTGGAAAAGTGTTAGGAAAGGCTCTAACACGTTTCAAAATACTGTCAATCTCAATGTCAAATACCTCTTTTTACCAGGAGGGGGCACTGTGTACTTTAGTGAGAGAAGTGTAATTACATTTGCGACCAGTAGAGGTTACCAAAGTGTCTCATTATGAGGTGAAAAAACTCAAAAGCTTCTCTGTTTCACTCCATTTCTCAACAGCTCTCTTTATTTCTGTTTTGTTTTATTGCTGCACACGTGTGTGTACTCATTCCTCAAACACAGAGGGTACAGAAGGCTTTCTCATTTAGCCTTATCATTTTCTCACCTCCTTTCCCCCTCTCCATCCCTGCAACAATACTCACCAAATGAGTGAAGCCAGCAGGACGTTGGTGCTGTTGGAGAGTGGTGCTACAGGCGGCTCGGCCAACATGATCCCTGACAGCACTGCTCCTCCAAAACAGAAGAGCATGGAGCTGAACCAGCAGGCAAAGGGGCTCCTTCTGGACACCTCAAGAGCTCCTGCACACAAGAGGACGACAAACCTAATCAGCATAACTGCCGTGTATTTACCCCATAATTTTGTATCCTATAATAGCTCCGGTGGGGTCAAAATATTATGTGCTTTCAACAACTGCATGAGTGTCTCTAAAAGCCAGGAAAACCCTGTGATCGTGTCTGTCATGGTGATAAACAACACTATTACCATAACAATCATTACAAATAATTATGATAATCATCTCACTAAAATTGGCTCAAAGGGCTGTTTTTGTGGATATGAGTAAGATTTAGGCCAGACTAAAAGGGCATTAAATGATGAACAACCAATTCAGCTTTAATACTATGACACTATGGCTGTTTCCCTGCCTCGCAGTCTCTTGTGGTGTCTAAATATTAACCAGCATTTACCTCTGGGCCTATACAGTTCAAAGTGCAGAGCAGAGATACACAATCAAAAGCTACAAACAGTTATGTCACTTCAGTGAAGATAAGTATCATTTGCACAATGCTCCTTGTGTCTTTCCACTGCATTTCTTCTCCCCTTTATTCTGAGAAAACCTTTAGGCACTGAGTGGATCACATGAGCATTGAATTATAGACAAATGGCATGAATTCCACAGTGTATAATCAAGACACTGTGCTGTAACTGTGCTCTATGAGGAGGAGCTCAAACATCAAACACAAAGCAAGACGAGTTTTATTAACATAATTGTGACATTTAAATGGTTGATTTTGTGTGCCCTTTCGGGCTTTTATTTTCAGGCTCTATTTACTTTTATGAAGTTAGTCCTAAAGTGTCCCAAGATGATATTAAAGAAGGATGACTGGTCTTGTGGTCCTACCCGGAATAATGCTATTAAAGTACACAAGAATGTGATTCACCCGACTTCAGCCAGGTAGCTCTCAATACACACAGGCAAACCAAAGATAGTTGCACAGTCAGTGTGGCCATGCAGGACCATACTGGTAATCTGGAGAGATTAAAGAGAGATTATGCCCTCCTGGAGAGCCAGAGATAAACCAGGAGGATTTATAGATCTATCAGTCTCCTCTGTAGACTCTAACTCCATCACACTGGAGAACAGTAACCCCACTGTTCCCTGTGGATTCAATCAGCCTCTTTTTTTTACCCTCACTCCTAAAAGAATATGGAAATTGTCAAGACACGTCATTACATTTTATTGCCAATCAAAATAAGCCTTTATAAATATGTAAATGAGAGCAATTTTAGAACCGTGACATTTTGAAACAGCTCTGCTGCCTGATCAGAAAAAGCACAGAACTCAACAAATTATCTTATGACACCATATCTTATATAATATAAGACTACAATAATGAGCACTGGAGGAATTCCTCATATTGTTCCATACAGGCTGATGTGTCTGAACTACACCACAGGAGGCCCAGCTTACATAAACTTGTCCATTTGTTTCAATAATTCAGACAGAAAGAGGGTCTAATGCATAGTGCTGGCTACAAGAAAGCGAGCAAGAAGAAAGGCTGAAAACAAGAAAGAAAGAAAGACGTTTGGATGACTGAAAGGACACAGTGGGAGAGATGTTACCACAGACTGAGTGCAAAAGCTTTACTTGCATGTCCCATGTTTGTTTCATATCTCTTTATGTAACATCCTACATAATTACATAAAACCCAGAGGGAATTGTTAATACCTTTTATCCACATGCATACATAAACATGCGCCTGCATATGCACCATAAATGTGTTTCTCGCAATTATCTAACACCATTCTCGTCTCTGCAGCTTCACCACTGACGCAGATATGAAAACACAAAGTGGAATAACAAAGTCAGTATGCAACAACAGCTCTAATCCAGCTGACGTCATTCCAGACAAAGGTAGGTATCAAGTGACACCACACTGGAGGCCTACAATTCATGGTCCTATTCAGTCTACCTGTGTTAGCAGAGCCGGATGGAGGAGATTTAGACAAAGTCTCCAGTTTTGAGTAATATTCTCATCTCACCCATACAACATGTGTTTGGTGAAAATATACAGACAAAGACATAATTGCTGCTTTTCTTACAGTAGAGTGTAAGTTATTGCATTACATAGATGAAATTTTGGTCTGGTTTTATTTGAGCTTTGGCCTTGAACAGCCAACAACAAGACGGCTGTTTTGTAATGTCACTTGTCAGACATGGTGCCGGGTGAAGGAAACAAGACATGTTTAATTTAGCTGTTCAGCAGTGCATGAAGTCTGCTGTGATCAAGCCTCCGTGGTTAAAAAGCGGTTAGTGCCGACGGGGAAGTTCAGAAGCAACAGGGGGAGCACAATGCAAGTGATGCAACACAAACATGCTTTCACACGGGGGAGGGGACGAGTGCAACCAAACAACATGCTGCAGGTTCACGGAGAGAAGACAAAGATCTTTTTGGTGGGACCCCAACATTCAACAGTTTGGATATTCGTTCACTGGGTAGGTATTCAGTTTTCAATTTTGGGATTCAGATATTTATTTATTTATTTATTTATTTTTTATATCAGTCCGCTGTCAGCTCACTTAATTGACATTTTTTACAGTGAAGCAAAGTCCAGCTCTGACATTTTTTTATAGTGTTTGTTTCTCCAGTGTCAGATCTTGAAGCTGCTGACTTGCAGTGGGTAGACTTGCCCAAAACAAACACGTCAAGAATGTTTTATCAATACAAAAACGACCGAATTACAAATGACGTAAGAAAGCAACGTAGCAAACCAGTATTCCCCCACCCCCCTCTTCTGGCCATAGCTTCAAATAAACTCTGTTGATTGCCACCGACGCTCCACAGCCCTAAAATGTGGTATTTGGGACCGCCCTACACTTCGCAGCAACTGCAAACCAGAAGCTTTAGTTCAGCTCACTTAGCCAAAATGCTAAACAGAAGGCTGCTGTAATCACCTTTAACTCCAGGGCAAAACAAATTTCAAAGTTCAGCCATTGGCAGCATCAGGCCTATTCATTGGAAAGCCCTGCACACACACACACACCTCTCGCCAAAAACACTGAAATGACAGTGCAGTTTAAAAGTGAAGAATCATGCACTCGCTGCGTGCAGTGACTTCATAATTAAGTAAATGTAAGTAAATGCAGCCAAAGTATTCACTGGGACATTTACAAATTCACAAAAAAAATGCACAAAAGAGTCAATGAGTAACTTCCAACTCCAACTGACGAGTTTTCATTTGAAAGAAGTCCTTAAATACACTCTCATTAATTTCTACAAGCCGAGGTCTGATGTAATGAAGCTGTTTTTAAGTGAACAGTGCAGTGGATCAGAGCTGAGCTGACCGGGCTCAGTGATGAATTATAATTCTTAACATTTGTTCAACATGTTTTGAAATACCAAATGCATGATATACACATGTTGAGTCCATTTGTTTGCCGGTGACAGAAAACCTATCTGTCTATTTGAATTGTCCTGAGGTGTCAACATAAGCCGACAGAGGGCTCTACCATGCTTACATTTCAGCATGAAACACAATACACCCCTGGGACTGATGGGGCATTCTAGTACGGCTAAGCAATATTTTCCTCAATATAAATATGAACTCCATGAACTATCATTATTATTGTGGACCATTATTGTGGTAAAACTTTTGGACATTCTAGGCTGTGCAAATACACGTTTGCAAGCTCCAGTCTTTTGTATTTGCGTTTGAAGAACAGACATTTACAAGTCAAATGTGAGGAGCAGCGTGACAGACACCAGACACACCACAAGTCGGACCTGTCCTGCTGACTCCAGTCTGTTGTATTTTTCCACCTCGCTCGCTCCCGCTTTTTCACTCGCTCACACGTTCACACTTTATATCTCGCTTTTTGTTTCTGCCAACAGGAAAAGCACAGAGTGGGGTCGTATGGCATCCCATTTGTCCTCCGCTCAGGGCTTCACCTCAGCACTTCACTGGAACCGAAACAAACCTGACCACTCTCTCTCTCTTTTCTCTCTTTGTGGAAGTTTGGGAACAGTAGACTATTCTTCTGGCATCTCAGAGTAGTTTTGCCTTTCAGACCATCTTGTATGAGAACAAAGGAGATGTATAAGTGATCCTAAGGGAGTATAAAAGCTTACATAAGTAAATGAGCACAAAGTAAGAGGGATATTTAGGCCTTCTGGTCACACTAAGCTGTGTTGTCCCATCTGAAAACACAGTCAAAAGTGTCTAAATTTGACAACGCTTTTTTTTTTTTTTTAAATGCTAATGCATACTAATCGCCTAGATCACATGACAACCCCACATTAGAGTTTTCAAAAAACTGTTTCTCCCCTCAAAGCTACAATGCCAGACCAGCTTTATCAAATTGAGGTTGCCATGTGATCTAGGCTGTTAGTCCATTATCAAGCGTGCACAGGATGTACTGCACATGCAGGCCTCAGCTCGATAGGGAACTTAAAACGTTTTGGCACGTTTCAATGTGGATGGCGTGCTTTTGGCAAATGGTCTGTAGTCTGGAAGGAACACCAAAACAGCATTTCCAGATTTTCCCAGCTCAGAGTGAACGTGTCTTTGTCTGCGCCCTGTGTGTCCTGGTTAAAAACAGTCATTTAGTGCTCAGGGAGGTCATCTCTTCTAGCACACTCACCGCTATCTAGGCCTTTAAATAAGCCCTGCCTCACTCTCTCTTTGTCTTTCCTCCTCATCTCCACTCTCTTGATTTTCATTTTTACTCCCTTTTGCTCCAGCTCATTGTTTTCTGCCGTTGTCGTTCTCGTTTTCAGAAACCGATTGTTTCTATCCTTTTACTCTGAACTTCACTTCCACGTCCTTCCACACTCTATTACACAGCCCAGCTATCTTCCCTCTCTATTTTTCTCCATGCGTGCAGGATCCTTACAGGAAGTATAACCACAGATGGCCTGTCTCTGCTTATTTTAGTCTTGAAGAGAGGTCCACTGATGGACATGTAACTACCACTATACTTCTCCTGTCTTCACGTTTCTCATGCAATCCATGCATAATGAGGTTTACAAATGTGTTTACAATAACTCCACAGTAAACTGTAGTGGTGTCACCATAACCACTGACATACACTCAGTCATCTCTTTGTTGAAATTCAAGCAAGATCTTCAATAAGTAGATACAGCAATAATAAAAAAAAATTAAATTAAATTTTTTAAAAAAACTCCTTTTGCATAACAAAATACCCTCTTATATTTGTAAGAGAGGCGTCTGGATGATGATTTGACTGCTCTAAATTTAAGAAAGCTTCCAGAAAAAATGCAAAGTTGTTGCAAATTGTCTTGTGCAACGTTTTCCAACTCTTGAGCACATCCCGCATTGCCTAAAATTAGACAGCGGTCCCAGAATGGATAGAGAGAAGGACGGGAAGATAAAAACCAGAGAGGAAGTAGAAAGGCAAGCGAGGGGGGAAAAAAAACACCAGGACATTCCTTTCCTTTCTGGGGAAGAGCAAAGCTGGAACTCCCAAGTGCATTTGTCTTAACTTTTGACAAAAGTTTTTTTTCCCCCTTCTAACATGAGTGAGATTTTAAGACTTACATCTCTCTGTAGTCCTCCTAATATTTATCTTTATAAGTGTTTTGCCTATCCTCAAACAATCCCCACTTTATAGAGAATCACAGACAGCGCAAACACATGCACAGACACACACTTCACACACAGTTCTTACAACATCCAACATTTTCCTCCACACCCCTGCATTCCCTTAATCCAAATAGCTGTCCAGTCCTCACACTCCACTCCTCGAACAACTCATTTGTGTGTCACTCTTGAATCACACAATGCACAGTTCTGGCGTTATGACATGCAAAAAAAGACGAGGAAGACACAACACACACACAGCTACAGACACACATACTGAGGTGATATGAGGATTTGTGTGGTGTTTGATGACCCATGGTATTTTGGGCATCTCTCACTGAGACAGATAGATGGGTGTAAAGGATTGAGGGTTAAAAGGTTGCAGAAGCTCAGATGCCTTGCAAGGCATGTTCTAAAATAGACTGCGATTTAACCGCGGGACTACAATGGACTGTGTGCGTGTGTGTGTGTGTGTGTGCGCATATGTGTGAAAGTCATCTCTGTGCAGTTAAAGTCCACCTGTCCCTCCAGCGACTATCTCAGTGACATAACACACTTGGCGCCATGCCCATCTTTGGTATGAACTCTTACAATGGGCTGTCCTGTGTACAGCAGTGGGCAACTTTAACCTGGGTGGTCTAACAGATTTTTCACTCATTAGGTTTTTCTGTATCACTGTGGGTGTGTTTGAGTACTCTCAGAAAAAAAATGCTGTAGCACAGAGTTTATGATGTACAATGGTGACAAAGCTGACTTGAAATTAAGCTAATAATGACCCCATTTAATATCCAATAGGCCTACAACTTCTGTGACAGTTAATATTTGGCCCTTGTGTCTGTATTGTGATATCAGTTTCTATATTAAGGAAACAGACAATAGATATAGATCCAAATCAGGTGTCTGCTCATGCTTAGTAATACGGGTCATGGGCAGACTCTCTTGAGGCAGAGCTTAACTTGATGTAAAATTAATTATTGACGGGCATCAAGTTTCATTGCAGGGCGACATTAAACCGCCTTTCATATCACTCTGTGAACAGTGAAGGAATTAGTATCCACACCCTGATAAAACTAGACATGCACACACACACACACACACACACACACACACACACACACACACACACATACACACACCCACCACCTGTGTAGGCTCTGCGTACCTGGAGTGTCTTTGCAAATTATTGACTTAACGATTTATTTACTTACTGCAGTGGGACAGCTTTGTTTATTATTGTATTATAAAGCAAGTCTGGTGTTTTCTATCAGCCTGTAGCCCACAATTGTAAGTCTGCCAGCTGTTACTGTTAATAAGAGTGAGGTGAATCCACAAAGCAGCACAAAGTGTTACACTACAGAGATTAGGCTAATGCTGTGAGGATTTCCAACAAAAATCCATGATGGGATAGCCAGGCGGGTTTAGTATTAAATGTTTACATGATTACTTTGAATTCAATGAGAAGGAAGATATACCTCATTCTGAAGAGAAGACAAGAGAAATGAAGACTGAGTTAGATACGACTGCATGTGAATAGAATAGAATAGAACAGTTACAGACCAAGCATCATAGCTCATGTTTTTAAACTTTTAAAATAAGCGTCAGCTGCAGATGTGGAAGTAACTAAACATTTACTCACATTACTGTAATTGAACAGCTTTTTGTGTACTTTTTGGACTATTTTTAACAATAAAGAATAAACAAATAATCAATGCCAGACTGTGGAACCTTTCACAATGGTTCTACTTCCTTTCCATTAAAACTCACACTATGAAAAATTGCAGAAGGACGATGGAAGTGTGGAATAAGTGTGGAAAAATGGGGGGAAAAGGTGGAAAAAAGAGGAATGGTCTCCACCATCATGTTATGCTCTTAGTGTACATTTCTCAGTTGTGCCCACAGGGTCCTCACTTCAATCAACCCTTGACAATTTAGTGTAATGCACCTTTAAAAAAATGTAGAGGGAACATCCTTTTCAAAGTGCATGGAAATTGCACTTGACCGTTACTGTTTTGAAAAAAAAAAAAAAAAAAAAAAAAAAAACTCAGTAACTTTTACTCTGGGTGCAATTTAAATGAGCTGCCTTTTACTTTGACTGCAGTACATTTTTACAGCAGTACTTGTACTTCTACTGCAGTAAAATATCAGCAAAGTCACAGTACTGGTACTTGAGCAGCAGTGTGTAGTACTCTTCCCACCGCTGACGAGCTGTCAAACTACACCCAGCGGACTAACACGGGGTGCTGTGGCCGTTTGTGGACGCTGTGTCCCGGGGGGGAAACAAAAAGCTTCAACTTTGTGTCTCACAGTGACCAACACTTACCTGGCTGCTCCCTCAGAGCCATCACCGACATGGTGTAGTGCGCCATGTCAAAGTATGGAAACATGGACAAGTTTGCCAGTCCGTGGGACAGCTCGTCCAAATTCAGCACCCCGAGCAAATCCATAATCTGATTTCTGCCGCTCGTTAGCAAGAGAAGGCTATTCTGGTTAATCCCGGAGGTGTTTGAGAGTCGAGGCAGCGGTCCAACTCAGAGCATCAGGGCGATAAAAAAAGAAAAAAAAAAGAAAGAAAACACTCTTAGGTTTATCCTGTCAAGTCTTCTAGCAGCCGCTGGTGGTGCAAACAGCTGCCTGTGTGTTGACACTCCGCTGCCAAGTTGCCCCCAGCTGCTCACTTGACTTGTGGGATCGCCTCTCGTCGCCGGGCAACGGATCTGTATAGCGACAGGATGGTCCTGGTCGGCGGTGACCCATCAGCAACATGTTAACAGCGCATAGGCGGAATTCCTGGTACGTGTTCCGCCATTCTAGTGATGTGGCGGGTGGAGCCAGAGCAGCGCTGTGATTGGACGAGGCGGCAGCACGCCCGGCCAATCGCGTACCTGAGTGTGGCTGTGTGAAGTGATGCTATAGGTTTGTGTGAGCCGAGCGTGCAGGAGGAGGCTAGACACACGCGCGCACACACACACGCGCACACACACAAACACGCACTAGTCTATTCCCACAGGGGTCAGTATTGCTGCATCTCTACTATCTTCCACTACTGATATGTCATCCCAGATCAAGCATGCATCTATTTTGGTGATCGATGCCTCTGATCATCTCCAGAATGTGTTCAAAATTGTCTCTGTACAGCATACACCCTCAGGCCATATATGGGTCATCATATCATATGACCAAAGGCCACGAGCCCTGGCCTTTTTAACTTTAAAGAATGTGCATAAGATATTTTCTTTTTCTTGTATAATACATATGTAAATATTGAATTGTTATTAATCGTTCAATCTACATGTTTTTTTGAAGCATGAGATATTGATACTGATGCATGGCCAGGACATCACCGGAAAAAAATCTCATTTGGGCTCTTCTTGGTTAAATGCAGATTAAAGTATTATTTAAAAATAATAATAAAAGAAATTTAAATCTCCAAATGCAAAGAGAAGTTCCACGATAGTGAAGAATCGCCCTCAGTCTGCCTGTTTTCTCACACTGGTGCACATTTTTCACGTTGGTTGACAGTACACAGAAACTTGAGAGAGGTGTTGACACAACAGTTGTGAGCCAAATTTGAGCCTATGGTGTGCTAGCCCCGGCCCACCAAGCAGCCAGAGTGCCCATCATGTTTAGAGGGGGAAAAAATGTTAGAATGTCAGGTAGACTCAAGTGGCTGGCTGACACTTCATTCCACTTTTGTGCATCAGTCTGAGTTAGTTTATCACACAAGGTTCATCTCAACAGCAACAGATAAACAATAAGCCCAGGCTTGAGTAACAATAAGCATCTTTTTATACTTTAGAATTATTTATAATAATAATAATAATAATAATAATAATAATAATAATAATAATAAAACTTTATTTGTATAGCACCTTTCATACA
Organism: Myripristis murdjan; assembly: GCF_902150065.1. Classification (NCBI taxonomy): domain Eukaryota; kingdom Metazoa; phylum Chordata; class Actinopteri; order Holocentriformes; family Holocentridae; genus Myripristis; species Myripristis murdjan. The sequence goes on from NC_043991.1 coordinate 24,776,090, forward strand.
AGAATTGCAGCTCAAAGTGCTTCACAATAAAAAGAAGAACATTTTCAACAAAACTGTATTGACAATTAAACTCCAATGTGGCTAACTCCAACTGCACATTAGGTTTACATGCACCTCGTGTTAACCTGGAGTCTGGGCTGGTTGGCTGTATCAACCTCTACACACCCAAACTTTGGATGACCTTTCAGCTGTAAACTCCACTGAATTATCTGTGGACCTTGGTGTGTAATATATAAAAGAGAATTCTGCATCTGTAAATCAAGAAAAAAATACTGGGTGATTCATAACATAAGCCCCTGGCTTTAATGGAAAGAGAATGTGGCCATATTTGAGTCTGTGGTTATGATGATTACAGCTCTTTGCTCACATTGTGAAGAGCTTTTCTTCTCTGCATTTTGTGTACTCACTTCCTGAGCCTTGAGTCACTTCAGAGCCCTGAGCATGACATCTAGTGGTGGCTCCCTCTCAGTTTCATTTTTAAAGTTCCTCACGTTTATCTGCCTGTAAATGAACTGAAACTGATAACGGTTTAATGAGTGCTCAAAATCCACAGCTCTAAGACAGCCATGATCATCTGACCTCTGCTGTAACCCTTTTAGCTTCCACCTGGTGTGACCTAGCAACTCAAAATGAGCTTAAGTTGAAGCTTCCCCTTCTGCATTTTCAGAAAATATAGCAAATATAAGGGTTACACAACAACACTGACATTCAAAACACACTAGCTTTTGTCAGCAAACCAAAACAAAACAAACAAACAAACAAAAAAAAGCTTTGGGGTCAACACTGTAAACATCCTATTTCAACAACTCATGACTTAGATCTACACTAGAAGCAGAGAGTCCAAGTACACATTTAAAAACTTACTCAAGTAGAGGACAACCTGCAAATTCATGAAATTATTCAACTTCTAGCGACACTTTGATTCAGGGCACTTCAACAAGACACACATGTTTTAATGGACACATTGCTGGCTGTTGCTGGGCTCAAACCTCAAAAAATCCCAGATACAGAACAGTCTGTCAGACCTCTAAGCCACCCTGTAAACTTCCCCAAACCTGTCCACAGGGAGGAAGGAAACTCATATAACATACACAATGTCAGTATCATTTTGAAGGAGCACCGAGTTGTTCATCAGAATCTCAACAGACACCTCAGCATATCTTGGAGGGCTAACATTAAAGTAAATCATCTTGATGGTAAGTCAATACTGTAGGTGCAAAGTTTGCAAGATTTAATTGAGAGAACCTGTAAGTTAAAATATCAGCCACTAGATGGAGACATTAGACCAGCTGTAATATGTTTTACTGCGACCACATCTGCTCTCATTGATGTGCTTCGGAAAAATAACCATCCACAACCAGAGAGAGCCTACTGAACAGTATATTCTTTTGTTAAAATGAACCTTACCCTAAAGCAACAAATGAACGGTAGGACTGCACACAAGATATAGTCAAAAGAAAAAATTAAACAACACAATGCCCCCAAAAGAAAAGGGGTCTCACTCTTGTGCATTGGTTGGAGGAAAATGTCCTCGGATGATCATTTAATGAAAAAGTGATTGAAAGTAAAATGATAAAATGACTACTTCCACACCAAGCCTCTTGTCTTAACTGATTTGAACAGTGTGTTCCATGATGACCATATCCCTATTCACAAGACACATATGTCTAATTAGCAAGAGCATAATTGGAATCTGTAGGGCTTCCTCATTAATCATTTCGAAAAAGACAATTTCTAAACAAACCTAATGTGTTTTCCACTTTACCATGAGTGTGGGGAGGGGTGATGAGGGGTTTCGTTACAGTGGAAAGTCCCTTTGGATGTGATGCTATTTCACCAAACCCATGACAAGGGTAGATTGATAAATATCTCGAGGACATAACATGCTTTCATAGGAGAAGGAGGGTACTGCACATGGTTTGGTGATTATGTAATTGTGTATTTAAACCCAACATTCACAATGCAGCTCCGCACGAGACCACACCTGTGTTTGTGTTGGTAGCCAGCGGAGCAATAAGATGTGCATGAGCTTGTTGAAACCTCCCAGTTGTATTTCGTCATTGTGATCTGTAGGGCCTATGTTTCGGCAATGTGTGACACCTCACGTAAAATATGTTATAAGATCGTAAGTCTTTCAGGTTCATGCTCAGTGCTTATCAATGCTGTCAGTACACACACACACACACACACACACACACACACACAGCAGCTCATCAGTATTACCCAGTGGTGCAGGATTAAACTGAGTCTGCAGTGCCGACAGCAGAGGGACTGCCTCTCATTCCTTGGATTTCTGGTGCCCGCCTCAAAGACCCAGAGGCTGGAGCTGGGGATTTAAAAACAACTGGAATCTTTATTCAATTATGCCTGTGACTGCCAGCCCTGTCACTGGTATGTTACCCATTCGAACCCCCTACACTGTGTACCCTTGGGAAAGTCAGGCAGGGGGCAAGCCAGATGAGATTGCGCTGGTCTTTGGCTAGTTTTGAAGGGTTTCTCATAAACATGGACATGGGGGGTTCGCTAATCTTGGAACAGACCAAACAGTATTTCAATATGGAAGTTGGAATTCCCATGCTTATAAAGACAGCATATGATCAGGAGGTGAATTAGTTGTGGAGTCTCTGTTACTGAATAACTCCTGGTTAGTCAGTGCTCACAGTGCAGCGACTGAATGGGAGTGGATTGGGTGAAATGGAAGAGGATTTGTGGTATGATGCAAAGTTGATTATGGCACTATTTTTCACCAGGTATTTGAGTTAACTGTTGCATATTACTAACATGTAAATGTCAGTGCATGTTTTTGGTGATAATGTTGCCATTTTAATGTGGATACTCACAAAATGAAAACATGAAACCTTACATAAGTTAACCAACATACCTAGAAGTAAAATAAAATTACAGTGATGTGATGATGAAAAGATTGAAAATTTCGATTCCGTTCATTTTTTGAGCATCAGTGTACTTTGTGATAGAATAAAATTAAATATTTGTTTAAGTTATGAGGTAAGCAAGTGTGACAAAGCCTCATTGATACAAATAGGAATCTTCAGCAGGCCTTCCCAATTATTCACTGTCAGCAAGCTACGGGGCCTAGCTTTCAGTCATCCACAGACCACACATTTTATAGCCTAAAGGAAGCATGTAAAGTGAAAATGAAATGGGGCCAAGGATCAAGCCTTGAGGCACATCATACTTAATCTTTGCAGGAGATGGAATTGTTTTTTTAAATTAACTGAAAATTGACCATCTGATATGTGAGAGACTGGAGTCGAGCGGAGCCAGGAATGTCTAGTGAATGGTAAAGGCAATAAAGCAGAACATCAGGGTCAGTTGTGTTGATCTCAGCACTAAGGCCAAGGGAGATTAAAATGGAGCATTGTTCTGAATCAGCTGTTGTAAGAAGGTCATTATTCAGTATAGTACAGTTTAATGATACTACACAGAGGTCTTACTCTTAAAGCTAATTTAACCAAAAAGATAAGACAGATTGATTTAAAGAAGAATGAAACCATAATTGTCTTTTCAACTGAAAACTTCTCAGTCACCAAGAGTGATGTGACTATTTTAAAAATGAAAATGTATTGTAGAAATTGTACACCACAGATTCTCCCTATAGAAGATGATCTCAGTGGATGTTGGAGCACACTGCTGCCAAATTTACATATTAATGAGGAAAAGGATTTTTTTTTTTTTTAACTGAATCATTATTATTCCCATTAACTCATATACTCATTCATATTAATACCATTAATGTCGTGTATTATCTGGAGACAAGCTGAAATACAAATATTGGCTAAATAATGCATTAATTAGCTTAATTAATGATGTCATTAGAAAGGCAAATTTGCACGCGGTTAGCGCGTTCTTTATAGAAGAAATTCAGGCAGATGGTGGAGCTTGATAGCTGAGATTAAATTTACTGCTAATTAGCAAATTCTATACATCTTTGCTGCAAACTCACCGTGAGACTGCTCAGAAATGTGGTATGAAAAGCTGCACACAAGCATAAAGCAGGCCAAAGTATAAGGCAAGCAACATTTTATAGTATCTTCCTGATTACCATCACCAGCTCCTTCCTGACATTCACCTAAGTACCTCCTGTCTTTTTGATCAAGCAATATCACTGTTGGTGTCACATTTGAACAACTGGATGTACAAGACCTACAGGTTAACATCACTCCACTCTGACATCAGGTTGTAACCAGTGTTGTGCATGAACACGCTACATGGACACTGTTCATTGAACTAGCTCACGTTTTTGCAGCTAATGAACGCGAGTGTCATTATGCAAGGTTTTATGGCACCCGAGGCCAAGGATTTATGGCTACCGCAAGTTCAGACAACACAGCTACCGGCACTGCTGAACCCCGTCCAAATGAATATCTGAATGGCTTTTATGAACAAATCAGTCTCGATTTCAACGGGACAAAAATCTCACATTTTTGTACATTGTGTCATAACGTCAGAGCGTCAGCCATACTGGCATCGAGTCTGAAAACACACGTCAAGTTGACACATCTGACTAGTCTTGGGAAATATTTATGGGTGAATGATGATCACCAGATCGTTACCAAAGGGTAAGACCATGAGCCAACAGATGCAAAGTTCTTCCAGCCAAGTCCAGCTCACAGCGTTTTGTAAAGGATGAGTTAACTTCATTTCCCAAGAACAAATAGAGAAACTTGTACTAGGCTACATTGTAGGAGATCAAAAAGCCATTGCTCATCAAAATAGTTACTGGTTTGAGGCTGTCCAGAAACGTGCATTCAGGGAGGCAGGTACACAGTAGAATAGCTCAGAGAAACTATTTAACAAAAAAAAAGAAAGAAAGAAAGAAAGAAAGAAAGAAAGAAAGAAAGAAAAAGAAACTGAGGAATTCTATGTGAACTAGTTCGTTTTTGGAACTGCGACCTTAGTTCAGAATTCAAAAAATGTGGACTATGAATGTGAACTAGCTCATTTCAGTTGGTGTGAACTGAACTTTGAGGTAATTCTTGTGAAGTGTGAACTTGCACAACACTGGCTGTCAACCATCAGTGTTCAAGTCAGCTACTCCTCCTTCCTTGAAACCTACCTTTGACGCAAATGACATCAGAAACCACAGCCCAGCTCCTTTCTTTTCTCTCCACAACTCTTGCATGTTCAGTCTGTAACCAACTCTCTCTTGGACCCCAGCCAGTCTGGTTGCAAGATGACTCAGTCTACCGAAACTGTTCGTCTCGATGTCACGGAAGCATTTCACTCTACTGAAGCTGTTTTTCTCTCCTCTCACTCTTGATGTTTGACCTGTGTTCTGTCTTTGACACTGTCAACCATTAGATGCTCCATCCCAGTCCTGCTGACTTGGGGACACCTTGGGGATATGAACCCTCATGATTTGTTTCCTACCTGTCAGGCTGCTATTGTCAGACCCCAAAAATGAAGCTGTTTTCTCTGCACACTCTCTCCTCCTGGGTCTCTCAGGCTCAAGTCCAAGGCAATCTCCTTTCCTTATTGGATCATTTGTTTATACATTTTCTAACATTGTATATACGTCTTCTAACATTGCCATGCAGACAACACTCAACTCTTCGTGTCTTTATCCCTTGCCTTGGATCACTGCAACTTGGTCCCACCCAAACTCCTAAAGCATTGTCCTCAGTCCCAGCTGCTCGCTGGAGACTGGCCTTCCTTCAGCCTCACCAAATTCTCCCATCATTTTTACACTTTATTCTGTGCAACCTAAAACCTCAACCAAGTAACTTGTGAGTTGAACTGCCATTTTTGTTTTGTTTTTTAACACTGCATTTAATAAGAAAATAGAAGAGAATCAGCTGAGAGACTTGAAACAAGATCAACTTAATGCTGTAATAATTACTGACTCTGCCGGACTGTTTTGACTCAGCTGACAAATGTGTGGAATAAGCACATTGAGCCAAAAATCAGAAATCTTGTTGGTTAGAAAAAACACTTGACAGAATAATTGAGCTTCATCTTAGTGTTATTGATAGGTTATTTACAGAACAGCACTTATTTTAGTACTAACGATAAACACATGCAGGATTGCAGTGGTTGCATTCAACAATTGAAACAAATAAATTAATGTTGTTAATTGAAGTTTTCAGGTATTTGCTAGATGATTCAGTCTTTCACTAGCCAGAACAGAAGGAGCTGCTGTTCTATTTAAAATTGTTTTAACAGACATATAGTCAGTCACAGTCTCTCACATTCACAAAAATTCAATGTAATGTAATTCAATTATTAAGAGAGACCAGTGAAAACGGCTTTCATCTCATCCAAATTGGGGCATATTTCAGCACCATGGACAGAGAGGTCTAATTATGATTAGCCATTAGTTTAAACTTCACAGAAAATAAAGAAATGCATTGAATTACACTAATTCCTGACAGGCCACCATGGGGCTGTTCAAAACACAGCAAAACAAGAGGCAAATGTGGCGCAAAACAAGCAAATTTATTGTCGTTTCAAAGCAGTGAGGCCTGGCCACACAGGCTGATTTCATTCTTCAATAACTTGTTTGAATTCATTTGGTTTGGAAGAAATACACAGAATCACAGACATCATTTGTACCCTTGGCTGTTGGCTGTTATCTAAAGCAGCTGGGAAAAAAATCTTCCATAACACTGTCAAAAATCATGGAGGAACAAACAAGTTCACTCAGTGGATATCATTCACTATCAGAGGTCCTGTCATTTTCTTCTCAAAGACAAATAAGCCGGAATGAACTCAAAGGTTAAAAGCCAGTCCAACATTTACTCCAGTCTTTCTTCTTCCTCGGTCACTCTCTCTTCTCCTCTTCCTTGTTTCCTCTGTCAATGATTTCGTCAGGTTTCTTGGGTGATAGCGAATTAGCTGGACACAGTTGCTACTGGTGATGTGGTGCCATAAAGCGTTATGCCTGTCCGTGACCTGTTCTCCCAGACTTCCATAGCGCAGGAACAGGCTTTCCGAGTGGCCATGACAGAGGCACCATGCTACTCTTTACATGTCAGTGTAGCATTAAAATGAAGTTGAAGCTGTTATTTCAAGGCAAAATTGTTACATAGGGTTGCTTCAGTTCCCAATGTTGATTCCTCTTCAACTGTGATTCAGCTTACCAGTCAAGATTTGTGTAATTTCAATGCTGGAAAACAGACACTTTCAAACAAATTATGAGAGATTCGGCATTGTGTCTTGCATCCCACAGGATGATCAAGGTTACCACAAGATTACAGTGCTCCACATTATAAGTGTGGAGACCCTGGTGTTGGTGCCCTCATGTCTCCCTACATTGTAAGCAGAGGCAGATGCCTCCTATAATGTGGTCAACAAGTAAGTGAAACCATAGATCTACTGGCAGCAGACTCTCCTGCAGTTACACCCAGTGGAGTCAGGCAGTCAAAAAGTGACAAAATAATTGGTTCTTCTGTGGAGAAAAATATATACTTTATAAATACTCCTATATACTTGTTATATATACTTGTTTGCTTATGGTGTAGAGAGACATGGGTTCTTTATATTCTTATTCTTTATATGATTACGCAGTATCTCTCCCAGAAACTGAACTTGTCTTTGTTTAATAATGATAAAGTGCTCGAGAGCTGTGACTACACCCTCTAATTTCAGTCAAATTAAGTTAATGAGCTGAGTTAATTTTGTCATTTGGACAACCTACAGCAATATTGGTATAATATAAGGAAACACACACCCCATCCTTCCTCTGTGTGAATACGTGTCAGAAAGGTCTTGTGATTAACTGAAGGAAACCTTCTCCACAGTAAATTACCCCTAACACACACACACACACACACACACACACACACACACACACACACACAAACACAGACACACATACACACAGTAGCCACCAGTATTTGTCTTTAGGCTTATAGGCTCGCTATTCTGCCATTTTCTAGTTGCTATTATAATTTCACAAGTTGCTGTATTAGTTGTAATTTAAGCAGTAACAGTCACCAGTGACAAATTTCTTTGTTACTCCACTCCCCTGGTCTCTAAAAGTGTTGCTCAGTTTTTAGTCACTCAAGCCAACAGCATGATACTGCCTGTAGAGACTGGGTTGCAAGTGGACCTTGAGGCTACTGACAGATAACATGGTACCATATATGAATACCAAAAATACCAAATATCAGATTTACCTGGCACTGATTAACTGAATGAAATCCATCACTCTGCCCTCACAGCAAAGATGTGTACATTTCAGTCATCCAGCCTCCATCAGGTATGTGGCATAAAATGAGAAAAGACCTGAGTGTGATGTATCAGCACTGACCTACTGACATATTATTGTGTCACCTGCTCTCTTTATCTGATGGGCCTCTCCCTGCTCATCTATTTGTAATATATAATTTTATATTACAAACTGCCATATCATTTTCTTCATTCATTCATTCATTCGGGTTTTTTCATGATTGGTTATTATGAATTATTTTATTGCTCTTGCAGTTTTGCTGATAAAGGGTATGATTTGCATTTTTAGGCACTTGGTTAGGTAATTGTCTGCCCTAATTGTGTGGGCATGTCCTGTCAAAGATGTTTTGTTGAAGTAGGCCCACAACACCTGCAGACAGTTTTTTCTGGCATCACAGATCAACCACAACACCAGCTCAGTGTCAAACACAACAATAGTCACCTACATGACCCTATATGCTTGGGCTTATCCCATATTCCCATCCATTTATAAAGTTGTGATTGGTTGCAACAACAATAGGCTAATGTGATGGCTGGCCCATCTGTCTCAACATATGTTCCACTTGATTCATTTGTTCACCTGCACCCAATTTGTAATCACAGTGTTTCTGATAGCACTTGAATGCACCTTTAGTCCTTATGTGAGCTGCCAGTCTAAACAGTGAATCAGTGTTGATTTGTTGAGCAAAAATTTCCTCCCGGCAGTGAGTCTTTTGAACTGAATAATATGCCTTGGTTAAGTCAGAGCAGAGCTACGCTTTAGACATTACACTGTGGCAACCCAAGGGAGTTAGAGGCAAGAGTTTCAATAGAAAAAGAAACCATGAAGATGTTTGACGGGAAAAGCAAAAGTGCCTGTAATAAAGATTTTAGGGGAAAGGGAGGATGGGGTAAAACCACAACATAATGAAGACCAAAGAAAATTTAGTGTGGTTTCCCCTGTCGCTGTGGGGGCGCTGTCCTCAAAGTGGAGCTGGAGGAAAGTGGTTAGCCTTTGTGTATTAAAGCTGTGGTTTGGTCTCTTCCACAACAACCCTGGTGCTTGGGTTTGCTCTTGATCCAGTCCATGGGTGTTACTACAGGTGCTGTCCAGATATTCTGTCAGCACGTTGACTGAATGTCTTAATAATGATTTCCACTAGGTGGCAGACTGGAGGAGATCATGTGTTTGGTCTAGTGTGTGTGTGTGTGTGTGTGTGTGTGTGTGTGTGTGTGTGTGTGTGTGTGTGTGTGTGTGTGTGTGTGTCTGTTAGAGTGCGGATTGGGCTGCATATTTTTGTCTGAACCCAACCTGAGCATAGTAATCGAGTCTGACCCGAACCCGACATGCATTCTTGTTTTTGTGTCTGAACCCGACCTGAGCCTAAGATTTTGCTTGTCCTCCATCGCTGGGTTACATTTACTGCCTGAAATAGTCGACCTGAACCCAAACCTAATTTCTAAATTTTTGTCTGAACCCAGCCTGACCCATCAGGTCCCGACGAGTCCCAACAGGCTCAGGTTGGGTATCCACACTCTAATGTCTGTGTATCTGTCTGCAGCTGATCTCGCAAACTACTGGGCCTATCAGTCTAAAATTGTTTGTGCACAGTTATGACTGTATGACGAAGAACCTCTTGTGGTTGTGATTCAAAAACTTTGTGAAATGTCTGTTCTTGCTACTTCCACTCCCTCTCTTCATTCGCTGTCTATCTCCCTCGACCATCACTGTTCTCTCTCTCTTTTTGCATTGCATTCCACGGGGCCTATCACCCTAATATTTTCCACTGGTGTGATAAAATGAAACAATTACAGAGAGAACAAGAAAAAGGTAACCTCAAGAGTCTTTGGATATTTTGCAGTATATTTTCTATACTGTACTATATTATTTGAAATTGCAAAAGCATTTCAGTGCATTTGGCTGCTGAGAGCCCTCCTGAGTTTTGCTCAGGACACAGAGGAGCCTGCAAAAGGGTGAGATACACTAACCCTAATGCTGCAGGTAATGCTTTTCCTGGTTCACTCTGGCTCTGTTGCCTTGAGGCAACTGTGCGGCTGTTTCCCCTGATTTACCACAGAATGCTGCTTATATATGCACCACTTTGTGTCCAGCCCACCTTTTCATGCACTTCTCACTTCCTTCTCTGAACTTCTGGTTGGCTAGTTTTGTGGATGGTTAAATATTTACCAGCTTGACCTTTCCATTTGAGAAGAAAATAATTTGGCACATTTTTCATTACAATTATGCATTAACATAAGAATTATCATATACACTAATGAACATACATCAAGTGCAAATGTACCTTATAACTCAAATCATTAGCACTACTAAATAAATGAATGGATGAATAAATAAATAAATAAATAAATTAATTAATAAAGAGAAGAGAAGATACTCAGTTATTGCCAAGTCAATAACTACATAAATATTAAAAATGTAATTACCATGTCCTCCTTGTGGGTTTCCTCTGGGCGCTCTGGTTTCCTCCCACAGTCCAAAGACATGAAAATCATCTGGGAGACTTTTAAATGCCAACAGGTGCAAATGTGACCAGGAGTATGAGATAGATGTGTTAGTCCCATGAGAGACTGGGTCCTATTCAGAGTGTTTCCCTGTGTCTCTGAACAGGTATGAGCAGGTAAAGACAATTAATGTAATGATGATTTGGAAATATGCAAAAAAAAAAAAAAAAGAAAAGAAAAGAAAAGGTGCATATGGCTCCAAATCTGGCTATGTTTGAAACAATTCCTATGAAAAAAGTCAGTTCCTGCACTAACTCCCTGAAATCAAATTCCAAAGAAAATAGTACATTCCTGCACACACCTTTTCACCTCTGCATTGATTTATTTCAGGGAGTTAGGGTTAGGGTGAGGCTAACTCCCTGAAATAAATCAATGCCGAGATGAAAAAGTGTGTGCAGGAATTGACTTTTTCTTTGGAATTGGATCTTTAGGGACTTTGATTCCCTGCACCAAACAAGAGACAAAGCAAGTCGTGTGTGTGCTGCCTTCTGCTCACCAATGTTAAAAACAACACCTCATGAAATTTGACATAAAGACCAAATCATTAATCATGGCATATTTTGGATATGTTATGCTCTTGTTGATGTGTCAAAATGTGTCCCTACTTAAAGTTCATGTGAAATGCTACAATATGACCCTGGTTATTCTTGTACTCTGCAGAAGAAATGCACACAGAAGACGACAAATGACAGAAAGCATGACACACTCTCATAGCGCTGATGAAAATGTCCTCCCACATGTAGCTGTTGGCTGTAAACAGTGTAATTGGTCTGGGTGATGCTGGGAGTGTGGGTCTTTACAACCAGAGGGTGTAGCAACAGTTAAGAGTTCCCTGGTTAGCCCAGCAGGATGGAGGGAAATACATCATAAATCACACTGAACTGCCACACTGATCCATAATGTTTGTGTGTGTGTGTGTGTGTGTGTGTGTGTGTGTGTGTGTGTGTGTGTGTGTCTTCATGAGCAGTAAATTGTTCTCATGGTAATGTGAAGTTGTGCTGATGGGATGTGTGCCATTGACAGAGGTATAAGGTCATGGTCAATAGCCTTGGGGTCATCCATCTTTCCCCCCTCTACCTTCTCTCTGTGCGCTTTACCAAGGTGCTCTGTGTCTTTAATATAAACACAGCTGTTTGTGTTGGAAAACCGCTTTACAGTAGCTTTAAGAAAGTACCATTTGTCCTCTGGTGTGTTTTTTTTTTTCCTTTTCCTCTCTGCCTACAGCGTCACACTCACAAACATGAACATGAAGCTCAAGATGGGTTAAAGTTGGAAGAAAGAAGGAAAAAAAAAGCATAACAGATCAAGATTTAACTAGAATGCAAACTAAGTCATCTTTTCAGCTGTTGCCTTTACAAAAGATAATAGATCATATTCTTTCATTCAGATCGTGTGAATGTTAATTCAACATTGAGGTCACATGAGCTCTTATTTGAGCCTTTGTTTCAAAGCTGTGGCCGATTTTCTTGTGTGTGAATTTGAACTGTTGTGAATGGTTCATTCAAGTGGCCTTTGATTATAGGTTCAAACCCTGATCCTCCTGAACTGCCTGCTTATGTTTCTGCTGTAACGCTGAAACAACTGACTGAATAGGATGAGCTCCTGGCAAAATCGGGACTGAACTGTCACTTAAAAAAAAAAAAAAAAAAAAAAAAAAAACATATGTTAGATCCCTGCTCAAGCGGAATACATTATCTTTCCACACTGTTCAGACTTAATCTTCATATATGCAGTCTGCAAGCCGTGACACCCTTGAAATATTTGGCCTCAGGGTATCCACATGCTCCTACTCAGAACATCAGATCAAGTCAAAAATCAAGCCAATATCAACGGTAAAAGCATCAAAACCACTACATACCTAATGGTCATGATGAAGGGACAGTAGCACCGTGACAGCCTATGTTTTTGGGAATACACACACTCAAGTGCTGCTCAAGAATTGTGTTTGACCTTGAGCACTGTATGTGCACCACACAGTGTCCTGGTCTCTCCTCTGAGAGGCAGTAAACAGTGTCACAGGAATCTGTTTATGTACACATCCACACCAGACGAAGTGACTCACGGGTTGTCACAAGGCCGCTCCACACGCTAATCCCCGGCAGTGACCACGCAGCTTAAAACAGAAACCAGCGCCGAAATGTTTTGGAATACCCAGTGACAATTTTGTGGTTCGCTAAATCCGACAGGCGATAGGGATATGAGCGAGTGCACGGATGTGAGCAAGAAAATGAGGTGTGCATGTCGCGGATGTTTACATGTTTGTGGTTGTTTTTTCTCTGTTGCTACTTTGAAGCTCACACAAACACTTGGTTTTTTCTAATTCCTGTTAGGAGCAGCCTTTCGGAACAATGCCAGCAATTATGTTTCGACTATATTCTGGCGAGTACAAAAGTAGTGCAGCGGCTGAAACCACCGCAGCACAGCTTGATAATGTTCGACTCAGTCCAACGGTGTGTCAAACCCTTTAAGTGCATCTTGCCGTCATTAATCTCATGGTCACGCTTCTTTAACAAGAAAAATGAAGCCGGTTACACAAAGACTGCCTCGTCTTATCCCCAGCACTATGTTTTTATGAAAACACAAGAGCTGATTTAATAATGACTAAAAACAATGAAATCGGTTCAGGATCACTGACCACAAATCCCCCGCCCGCACCTCCCCACCCTCATCCAGGTTAATAAAACAAGTGCAATTAGTTTCAATCAGACAAGCAGCAAGTAGATTGATCTGGGTTGCATCAGCATTGATTTCAAATAGTGAGATGAGCCTGGGCAGCCCAAGCCTCAGCTCAACCACAAGCATATTAATTTTAATCCTTTAATCCTGTCTTCTACATTAATCAGACACCTGTGTTGGACTTGGAAATGGCTTTTAATATTAGAGATGCTCTTTATCAGAAAGACGATGAAAAAGCCACACAGCAGACTAGCCTGAATCTAAAGGAATGGATTCCGAATTGCTGAGTTTTTGCACACTTGTCATGTCAACGTGGACACAGTGTGCATGACTTAGTGCACTCATACTTTTCTTTTATAATTGCAAATGTATTATAATAATCCCTGTTTTGTTCATTTGCATTTCAGGCACTTTACAGCTGATTTTGATAAGTGCTGGGGACCATTATAATGTGATTATAATGGCCTCTTACAGTTTAACCAGACAATCACTGTCTCAGCAGAGGGCTGTGTCTGGCTGCAGGGGGACTGTGAAAAAAGTAGAGAGTGTGCATAATTTATTCATGTATAAAAAAAAAACTTGGTAGAAGAGGAGTGTATACTGTAAACAGTTCACTCACTTGTTGGCAGAGGACAAAGAAAAATGTAAGATAGATGTGCTTTTAGATTTTTATTTATTTATTTATTTATTTATTTTTGGCAGCAAGGGGATTTCATTTAGTTTTCAGAGGGTTAGATGTGTCAGTACATGAAGGATCCAGAAGTAAATAAGACGCAGCATGCTCAACTCACAGATAGACCATACGGACTGGGTGCTGAACCCTCAGTGGAATCATAAAAACAAGAGACTAGGACAGCTCTCCAGTTACATTTCATATTATTGCCTGAACACACGCTGAGAAAGGCTGTCTGGGCTGAAACCTTCGTTGTGTGGATCATTCGGGACAACAGGTTCATCCACCTGTCTGAAACAGCTGTGCAGTGGGCTCATGGCAGGCAGAACCTGAGTTTCCTCAAAGGGCAGAAAAGGCTTTGATTAAATCGGTGCTGCAGATATAAAGGAACATCTGTGATGCAGACAATTCTATATACATCCTGTGTCTCACACTGTCTATGAAATGCATGCCCACTGAAGAGAGGTCTTGTAGTTGCAATATGACCAGTCTGGATAGGAATAATGTTTCTGTGAACAGAGCCCTTCACCATCAATATCCTCCTCTCGTCAGGGACCAAATTCACAGTTTGAGTTTGTTTTGGAGCTTTGACAGTTTTGGAGCTTGTATTTATGAAGCGTGGAAAGTGAGGAACTGTGCTGAAAACTTGACTAGCACTGAAAAAAAAAAAGTCCCAATTCAAACCTTGATGTGTCTTGTTTGACAAGTGTTTTACAACACTAACAGTTGCAAATCAGAATCAGAAATACTTTATTGATCCCCGAGGGGAAATTGGGAAATTTAAATTATGATGATGTCTTGTAGCTCTTGCTTAATTGTCATCAAGAATTCTGCCCCTTGAAAGATTTATGACTACATAATTTGATGCAGAAAAAAAATCCTGCATCCATCCTGAAAAAAAAAAAAAAAAGGAGTGGAATGAATGGAATCCAATGGCTGGATAACAGGTAGGAGAAAAGATATTGGAGTTTGGCTGCTTGCTTTAAGAAAAGATGAGCAGAGATGTGAATTCAGAGCTGCCCCCTGGCCAAACTGGGGCCCTAAGTAAATTTGTTAGGGGGCCCCACCGGTGTAAGCTCCTGCCTGTCAAGTACACAATGGGTACAAAACCAGTGCATAATAAAACGCCATTTAATGTAACAATCTTTATTAATAAGAATAAACAACACCTGAAATAAAAAATAAATCAGGTCATCAATTAATAACAAAAAGAATTTCAACAACAGATGTTTTCCTTAAAAAACGTCAACCTGAAATAGAAAAAAAAATTCTAAAAACTAAAAGCTTTCCTTAAAAAAGAATAATGAAATGAATAAATATGAAAATAGTAATGTCTGCTGCTGGAAATAAATGGCTGTCCAGTAGCCTATAGAGACTGGACTTCTCTTATGTGGTGAACTGCAGCTGAGGTGTATAATAACTTAATTTTTAGATTTTTACTTAAACAATATACACACCTTCAAGTGACGCTTGAGCTACTTCTTGTTTTGTTTTGATTTTTTTCCCCTCTTGCTTGCACTGGATTGAAGTTGTCTCTTCGTGGCCGTCTCTTCACCTGCACTGGTGCCCGACTCTGAGCCGTGATTGGTCAGATGTTGATTGTCGATCATTATAGCGATGCGTCCCGTAGATGACAGAGCTCAGCTGACTTGGTGTGTGCAGGCCTCATGAGCGATGACTTGGGATCTTTGTGACCTTCTCACCCCGGGGACACTGCAGCGTGTAGATATGCACCACATTCGCGCATGAGGCCCAATGCACAGTGCAGGTTTGCATTTAGGGATGAGCGGCTCTTCATGAATTACATACATGTTATAGATATTACACTAAACAATATCACAAAAATCACTGCCATGGTACTTTAAAGTTTACCATAGACCAGCTGCAAGCCGAACAGAAATGACAGTCAGTTGTCATAATAATAGTCACCTCTGGTATGTTATGTCTGTGTTCTTTAGTTTCTAGCATTTGTTAATAAATGCATGTTTTCTTCACTGCATCTGCTCCTGCGTTTGGATCCGTTTGCCTGCTTGCACGTGACAGTGTCTTCACCACAGGTTTTACCCAGAAGGTTCTCTAGTCACAAGCATTTTGACTGAAGCTAAAGCAGCGTGATCCTGCCTTGCTTCCCCCTCTCCTCAAAGGACATGGGGTCTTTTTTTCCGCTGTTCGCGATAAACAGGTGGTTTGACATGTTTACAAAGCGCTGCTTGCTGGAAAGTGCCTGAAATAAATCAAGCAGCTGAGCGTTATGACACACGAGACAATGGAGTCTGCAGCGCATTAGATCTACGTCGAAGGTCAGTCAGTGAGTCAGCTTGCTGCGTTCCGCCCGAGGAAACTGGTATGTATGTGGGGCACTGGCTGCCTCCGGGTCTGGCTGGAAAAACCTCTCACCCTCGAGACCTTTCCACAGTTTTCTCACATACCAACTACACACACACACACACACACACATACACAATCACACAAACACACATACTGTACAAGCCAAACACATTATACCTACAACATACTCAAGTGTGTCTGCGCATTTGATTTGTGTGTGTGCAGATGCAAGCCTAATGACACTGCACAGCCTGTGTGTTTGACGTCATCCTGTGGTAAATTAGTAGTCATGTTGTAAACTCTTTTAGTTTGGTCTTTGATTACACACAAAATGACGGCTTAGCCAACTGGCCACGTGTCCCCTCTCTGGTTATACTAAAGGTTTTCACAGTAATTACACTACTGTACAAAAGTTACAGGGCATGATTACCAAAAAAAAGGACATGGATCCTGGACGAAAAGTACTACTAAATCTTTCGTGAGTGCAATGTGGAGGTTGATTATAAGGGGAATGATTGTGATTCACATTAATAGATCTTAATATAAAATGAGAGCGATATTTCCACTGATTACTATTGACTGCAGGTTGGAGGAGCGTCTTCAGCGATCTTCCTCTGGAGAACCGCGTCATTTTTTCTCCGGATGCAGACACGGTTTCCGTCCACAACCAGGAAACGGGCAGTGTTAAAAATGTTCCTGTGTGTGTGTGTGTGTCAAAGCACTGTGGCAACAACAAATACACAAGGAGCTGCTCTGTTGTCCCGTGTGACCCCCTCTGACCACCACCGCTACTCACAAACAAACGAAAATGCTCCTGCATGCATCATGCAAGCAGACACAGACACACAGAGGGTGGAGGGTGTAGTTCTTCACAAATCTTCTGTTTTCTCTCCCTCTCTCTCTCTTGCTCTCTTTCACACACACACACACACACATTCTCATATACACACACATACTCGTTGCCAGCGTTTCCTGGACTGTACAGTATCATTTTGGGGAGGCCAGATCAGGGTGTAGTCTGCTTTTTGGTGAAACCAGGCAGTGGGGCTGGTTAGAGAGATGGCTGTGGCTATGATCTTATTAGAAGCTATGACTCTTTAGTTAGACAGAGAGACTGAACGGCTTTGAATGAGAGAAGTGGAAAGAGAGGTGGTCATTAGAAAAAAAAAATGCTGCACCCAGATCTGGCATCACCAAAATAAGACATGATTTATGCTCTCCAGTGTGTGTGTGTGTGTGTGTGTGTGTGTGTCTGCACCACCAAGGGGGAAAAACAGACTTTGCGAGTTGATTCAATGAACAATTTAGAGAAGGCGAGACTGGTGGAGGGTGCAGGGGACAGCTGAGTTTAAACACACTTTGGAGTTGGGGAGGTCAAGCCGGCTTTGACCTCCAACAGTGACCTTTAACTTGTAGACCGTCAGCGAGAGAAGATGACTCACAACGCTCAGCCGGGGTAAATAGGCCATGTTTTTCCCATGACTGGAGCTTTCCCAGGAGTTATCCCAGAATTTCCAGAAACAATATTTATGTTTCATACCTACAACTGTAACAAAACCCATTATACTGTTTTAACGGACCATGCCAGTGATTTTGCATGTATCTTCAACATGTGCCTTCACGTTTCTGTTAATCTTTTCCTGAAGCAAGTCGTCGTATTATAGAACTCTGATATCATTTTTCCTGCCTTTTAGCCAGCCATTGGTTTCCATTCATTCCATAACGATTTGAAAATTAATTTTCAGGGTCCTGTCATACACCTGACACAGGGTTTTACCAAGTGTGACTGTCTTTGCCAGTCCTGCGTGTAAATAGCACTTGCACTTGCTGCCATCTGTGTGCCCATGGGCTTGCTGGTCTTAAAACGAGGTGTGGGGCAGTGACCCAGTAGCTCACCTTGTAGAGCACGTACCACTTGAGTCTTGACCACAGAGTCTGAGCCCAAGCCGTTTGCTGCATGTCATCCCCTGTCTCATCCCTGCCTTTCCATAAAGCAGAAATGCCAAATAATCTTAAAATGATCTCTGGTCAGATGCATTCTTGGCACATTGTTATAATGCTCGAGGCAGCCGAAAGCGATTGTGCAATCGACCAACAAATACTGAAGTCCATGGTGCAGTTTTCACTGTTATTTTATGATAATGTCCACCTACATAGGCAGATGCATACTCTGTGCTTGTTAAACACACAGGGACGCCTGATTCACCTCAGGCAGCCTTGATGGAATCCTGCTGCTGCTGTAGACGGTCTGCTCGTGCACTTTTACTTTGCGCACGTGCTCCTTAGAGAGAGTAGAGATAGCTCTCGGATTGGTTTATTGCATGTTATGCCCAAAACACACATATGATAAATGAAGAGACTAAGCACAACCCTTTCTAACCATATGCTTGGCACAACTACCCCCCTTTCGCACTGTTAAAATAGCAAAAGTGGACTTGGACTCACCCTAAATGATATTCAAATTTTCTTAACAACTGTATTCCATCACTGCAATAAACTCATCCTCCTTTCAAACAGCAAAGACTACTATGTAAATAAATGAGAGCGAGAAAACATGTTTTTGTTTTTCTTGGTCTCTTTTCTTCGCAATCTTCTGTGTTCCGTTTTTGGATCATCTAACCATGATGTGAATGTGTCAAAAAATTTCATAATAATAATTTTCGATAGTCAAGACAGACTCAGAAACATTGATATTGTCTGATTTGAACAATAACTCCCCTCTCTCTCTCTCAAAAAAAAAAAAAAAAATGACATTGGTTTTGGTACTGGAGCCATCTGAGGCTTGAAGCACAAACAGCGCTCTATCCTTGAGAGCCGATGACACTGAGGTGCTCTGACATGGTTTTTAATTTGTGAATTCTTCTTGAATAATCCTGGTATTTGATGGGCTTGTGAAGAGTTGAGAGGATTCAGCTCAGAGAGGTTGTTCAGAGCATCAGATAAACCAGCGCTGTGAATGAGTTCCTTTGAAAGCCCCCAAGGCCCAGGGGGAGGAGGAACCGCATTCTTTTCAACTATTCTTGGGATGCCACTACCTCATACCTCCTGTTTTCTTTTTCTTTCTTTCTTTCTTTCTTTCTTTCTTTCTTTCTTTCTTTCTGTCTCCCCACTCCACTCTTTTTCAGATTCTCTCACTCTTACTTTCTGTTTTTTTTCTCAAGGCTCTCAGTTCCTCTGGTCTGCTCTATTGGATCCGAGTCCAGTGATCAAACCCTTTTCTTTCTCCTCAAATCACCATAAGAGGGTGTCAGACCACAGGTCAATTGAAACTGTTAAATCCACTGAGAGTCTGCCAAATGCTCTCCCGGCTTTCTCTTTGCTTTCAACTGGTGGAGAAAGAGGGGTGCACTGTGTTTGTGTGTGTGTGTATGTGTGGGTAATGATCCACGGTGGGAAAACTGGGAGTGTTTTTGCACTTTGTGAAAAGACACGGGCTCTTGGTGTTAAAACCAAGGCCAAGTCCAAACGGATGCATTACAGAGCTTTGTGTCAAGGGGAATGTAAATGGATTATAGTTCTCAGCAGATACAAATAGATTTTATGCAAATATTTGATTAGAATATAAATAATTCATTTGTTCATTATTTTCCCCTTTATTTTGCATGAAGACACTTAAACATAAATGATTGTCAACATCATTTTGCCATGTTTTAAATGAACATCGGTTAACGACGGCGCTTTCAGTCCCGCTCATTTTTTCGAGCCGCCTCGGCGAGGCTTTTAAATTAATCAAGCCTCACTTGAGCAGTTGTCGTGCTGAGGAGGAATGCTCCTCTTGACTCGCTTTGTGTTTGAGGATAATTGCTACTGATTACAGTCTGTGTGTGTGCTCGCTGCTCACTGATGAGGAAAGGCTCGGGCTCACAGATGCTCACAAACACGGGCCCAAACAAAAACACAAAACACCCAGAAATACCTTGTTGTCTCACAAAAAAGGAACTCAAGTGCAGACACATGCACAAACACCTTCACCCTTATCTGCTCCGGCGCATACCTGCGCATACCAGGCTTGTTTATTTGAGCCTGTTTGTGTCTCTCAGGCATTCCTCAGTGGTTTTTCCCATGCTGATAGCTGCAGTGGTCGTCGGTGATGCTTGTGGTACCGGGGCTCGAGGCTATAGGCTCTCTGGCCCTGTTGTGACGTCCAAGGGAGCCTCCTCTGTCCGCCGCAAAATGCAACACACATTCCTCAGAGACATGTCCAGGCATGCTCGAAACGGCCGTGCAAAAACACACACACTTTCTCACAGACATGGTGTGTGCTCAGGAGAGGGGGTTAACGGGTGGGTGGGTTCTGTGTGCATGGGTGTGTGAGGGAGGGGGTTGCATGTGTACACTGTACACACGTGGGATAACGTACATCAGAAACAGACGAGATAAGGAAACTGATTACTGCAGGGTTTCTTGTTGTTGTTGTTTTTCCTTTTTATTCTCAAATCAGCACAAATTAGCACGACATCTAATGGCAATTAGATGTAGCGTGAATATTAATGTGAATATGTTTTTGACTCCACGTCTCCACACTAAATCAAACAGCATGGATGGCATCTGTCGCCTGAGGAGTTTTGTCACTTTTAAGAGAAGGACAACAACAAACGAGCAGTAAAACGGGCTGGGTTATCCGGCTATCATTACAGATGTAGTTGGGGGGGCAAAAAAAAAAAAAAGAAAAACACAAGTGCAGAGCTGTTGTGAACTCTGCGGCTCCAAAATAGATCTTATCAGCAAGGCTCCTGTTTCCAGACAAGGCGAATGACAAAAGACAACAGTTGACTGTCTACTTCTGCGTGTACACACCGACGCAGAACACACGCACACACACACAAACACACACACACAAACACACTCACCAATCAGGCCAATAGAGCTGTGCAAAGAAAATACAACTGAGCATCACAGTATTATGTTTAGCATCCTGCTGCCATGCACTTCATATTCATAAGATTTGATTTTATTCCACTTTGTAAAGTAAGAGAGTAATTTTGCCATAATACAATGAAATGGGATTCTGAATTACATTTTGAGACAGTTTCTTGACTGATTTATCATATAATGCACTGCATATTTCATTGGTGTTGTACAGGAGGTGCAATTTTAAGCTCCATACATTTTCAGCTGGTTCTGAGTTTTGCGATGGTGATGCATGTATCGTGATATGTATTGTATCATAAACCGCAGCATCCCAGTTGCTCTTATGCCAAAGCATTTCTGCAGTATTTTGGTGAAAGCAGAATCCCATGTCTGCAGAAAGCCTAGGACCTGTACAGCAGCAGAGAAGGAGACACACAAACACCAGAGAGAGCTTGACTGCATGAAGGAGGCTCATCTGCATCTATATCTGTATCCATATCTATATCTACAGACTCCACCTATTTTCTCCCTTGGATATAATGGGAGAGAATGGATTTTGCAACTGGTTAACCCATATATACATATATAACTTGCCATGTGAATGGAAACATGATACATTTGAATATTGTCAGCTCAGTGTAAATCATGAAAGCTTTATATTCCCAAAGTAAACACCCTTTCTGTCTGTCATAACAGCATCCTGCTCTCAAACCACCGCTGGGTTCAACAAGTGCAGCGCTAAATACGGGATGCGGGTCGAGGGTAAACACTCACAACAACATGGCTGCGTACAGCCCTTCATCCCTGTTTATTACGCTGGAAAATTACAGACATCTAGTGATACAGGTGTTTCAAAGAAAGTGTGCTGTAGGTCTATGGGTGCATGCACAGACACAGACACACACACACACACACAGGCATATCTTTCAGTTTGTCTTTTCCCTGGAAGCCTCAAGATAAGATTAGAAGTATCAGATTCATGGACAGTAGGAATCAACATAAGGATATGGTGTTCTCTCTTTTAAGTTTTATTTACCCAGAGAAGGTTTTGCTGAGTGCATAAAGTCTTATTCGGCCATGTTCTGCTTCACAGTCATGCCGCTACAAATATTTACCATTCTCTGTGTGTGTGTGTGTGTGTGTGTTTCTCTGTGTCGGTCTCCCTCTGAACCCCCTCCAGCCATCGCCAGGCCACAGCCACCACCTTAGAGCACTTCTCCTCTTACATGTTCCCAGACGGATAGTCTTGATTAACAGTATACTAGAAAAGATAGAGGAGGGGGGGGAGAGGGGATGGGATGATAAGCAGAGGGGCGGGGGAGGGTTTGGGGTCAGAGCCCGTGTGCTGAATCAGCCTTTTCTTGCCCTCATCACACGAAGATCTATTCCCGAGTTTCCCAGGGGAGCAGTTACGTTCTCAAGGCTCCATGCTCGACATAACAGGAACATTCATGGAAGGGACAGCACTTTACTGACAGGGATCATGTTACCGGCATGGCAGAGAGGGGCTGGGCTCCAGCTCAACTGCATGTGCACAACAATAAACTGAAGCAGGGCAGAAGAGCGAATTTTGACATTATGAACAAAACCTTGGTAAAATATCGTCAAAAGTGTCGGGACATCAAATCCACAGAGCTTTCATTTAAATTCTAGTGGGGATCCCAAGGTTTACACTATTTCCAGTATCCTGCTGGATTACAAGGAAAATGCATATAAAACAATGTAGAAAACACTGACATATCTTCTATGTGGTGTAAAGATGCATCCATAAAGCAACAACACGTTGCTTTATGTAATATTTCACTCAGTGTAAGTATGATGTAGCTTCAATGAAGTGCTGCAACCAGCAGATAGAGAATATTTAAGTGACACTGTCATGCACTAATAGTGAAGTTTTTCCAACTAAATAGTTCAAGATGTTCAAGGGAAGAGGCCAAGTCATGCATTTCACTAGACAGAATCTGCCATGCCAGATTCAATGTTTTATTTATTAGGGCCGAGGGACTGTGAAGTGCTGTTTCCACCTGTTGCTGAAGGACTGTGCACAGTTATTTAAAGTACGTCTGACTTATGTAAAATGCATCACATCTGTGAAAACACAGTTTGTCCCCTGGCTCTGCGTCGCCCGCGCGGTGCATCTTGCTTTTCAAACAATGGAGAGAGAAACCTCCAGTAGGTCAAGGCTGTCGCAGATATCACAGAAACGCCAGCTGAGCTCACCGAGCCGCCCGGAAACGGAGACTCACGCTGCCCCAAACGGCTGTTTCTAATTGGCCGGCAGGAAGGAAGCGAATGAATGCCAGGAAGTGAGGTTCAGTGAAAATGCCAAGCGGTTGCAACGGCCTTGGATGCCAGCGGCAACCCGATGGAGTTAAGAAGAAATATTTCCTGAATCTGCCCACGAGTCCACAGCGCTGATTACATTCAATCAGTCAAAGTCTCTTATCAGCTCAGGACCATAACGTTGGCTTTTCCTTCTGGTGAGGTCATTCCAGTGATTGCATGTAATATATAAATAATATGCACGAGACAGACTAGTATATGCTGTTCTTCCTATTATTATTAGTGTAATATACTTTTTATTTAGTCTCCTGTGATGTAATATTCTTCTCTTTTCTATTGTAAGATTTGCTCTTTTTTTCATTTCTGCACATCTGAATGAGATGTGTTTGACATGTTTTTTTTATTTATTTTTTTTTGACATTTTGACATGTGGGCAAGCTTGTAAAATGTTATAGGAAACAGGCTGTTCCTGCAGCCGCAGTAATAAAGTTTGAAGTGCTGCTCACTGCAATGGAGGAGACATCCTGCCCTGCCCTGCTGGCTTCTTCAGGACTCACACATGTACATGTAGATGCACACACACATACACACACACACACATATGGCAGACATTATCATTATGGCCACATCACTACAGGACACAAGAATATAGGGATGTAAAAACCATCCACGGACACACACACACACACACATGTACATGCACCTTTCTGCAGCAGGCCTGAGTGGCGAGACATAAAAGTTCCTCTTCCTCTGACCTTGTTCTCGTTTATCTGAAACACATTTATTACAACTGGCCTAAACAGCCGTCCACTTTACCTCCAGCAGCACATTTCTCACGGTCACCGCTCCATCCTGCTTTTCTTTGTTTCTCACTCTCACTGTATCTCAGTACTTTCCCTATCTCCTCCTCAGTCGGCTCTCCCCTCTCTCTCTCTCTCTCTCTCTCTCTCTCTCTCTCTCTGTTTCATAGTGTCTGTGTCTCTCTCACTTTTCTCCCTGTGTCTTTTTTATCTCCTTAAAAGGAAACAACAGGTAAATGCCTTTCGTACAAGGTCCCATGATCCCTCGAAGGGGAATCAGGTGAGAGAGAGGGAAAGAGAGCAGCCTCTTGTACATATAGAGGCCATCAATGATTTATTGCAGTTTTATGAGATGGCTCCTTTCCAAATCCATCCCTCATGGGGGTATCACTTCCCCCTGTACCTCACGTGCACAAGGAGGAGGAACAAATGAGATAAGGTCAAAGAAGGGAAGAGCAAAATAGGAAGGAAACTTAGAGCAAGAAGAAAAATAGAATATTAAAGAGAGCACGTGCAAGACATTGTGTTTGAGTGAGCAATACACAATGCAGAAGTAAAACACAGGGAGTGGGGGGGTTATATAGCATAGTCATATGTAGTGATTAAACTAAACAACTCTCCACTGAATTACTTTGATCAGGGCACAAGATAATGCAAGTGAATTTTACTTCAATGTTATGTTTTCCCTCCATGTTTTAATCGATATTGGAAGGAGAAAATAATAGATCTTTATTGTCCAGAAGTGGAAATTTGTCTTCTGTTTCACAAGTTGGTTAAAATACATCAGCCAATAAAACAGCAAATAAAAACATGACTGAGAATAAGATAAAACCCAAGACATAAAAGCAGCAGATAGAATAAAATAAGGTAAAATACAATAATACTAAGAAGTTAAATACAGTAGGTATATAACAGTTTTATAGCAGTGCAGCAGGAGCCTCTCAAATGATCAGCCTGGCTGCTGTCCAGCTGAAGAGCCTGGTTTCCAATTAATAAATATTCAGACCAGTAAGCGCCCTGTGAGGACTGCAGGTGGTTCAGATGATGATGATGATATGAAAAGTTACAGTGTGCAGAACTGGGACACAGAAACAACAGAACATCAGTGTAGATTTTCTCACCAAAACAGTAAAAATCACATAGGTACATGCTAAAATGCTATTGATATGCTTACCAATATGCTTACTCACTTTTTTTTTTTTTTTTGTTTAGCTCCAGTGGTGTGCCGTATGACATTCGTTTGATTGGACAGTAGATTGACAGATGGTTGTTCCAATCACCTGCTATGGATTGTACCTGCCACCCCTTTTCCAAATGGTTTGAATCAGTGTGGCTGTGGCAGGTTGATCCATCAGTTTCTGGTTGACTAGCAAGACTTTTTCTTTTTTAAGATTATTTTTTTTTAGGTACAGTGGGAGGAGACAGGAAGGACAGGTGAGAGAGAGAGAGAGAGAGAGAGGACAATGTGCCACAAAGATCCCGGGCTGGAAGAGAACCACAGTTTTCCATACCGTAAACATCCATCGCTCCAGCTCTTCGTCTCTCTTGTGAGCCATGTCACAGAAGTAGAGTGGATTTCCATTTTTTTTTTTCCCCATAGGGTTTTTGATTCATGCAGAAAATAAGGTTTGTGGTCAACATAAGCCCAAGAAAGTCTGACATTTTGTTCTGTGTCATAAATTAAATTACACCCATTAACATCTCAGCTGGAAAATCTGAAGCCAACTTGCCCCAACGAAAGTGTAGCAAAGTCTGTCAGAGTAATTACACGTCATTAAGTGAAACTTTAATTCACATTCATTGTCTGCTCTAACCTGCAGTTTGTCTCCTGCCTCCTGTCTCCTGTTCATCCACACTCTTATAAACATTTCTATTCAACCTTTATGATTTTTTTTTTTTTTTTTTTTTTTGGCGTGTTTGACAGCTGGCTAAATGCTTGAACACGAGAAGAGTAGCTGATATGGTGAATGTGCACAGGCGGCTGGTGGTGACATGACACTGACAGTCTGTTCAAGTGTAATGTTTGTGATAGAGCTTATTTTCTTAAAATTTTTGAAAACGCTATTAAAAAAAAATCGATTGGAAATCTGTTGAAGGAGAAGGGCATGAAACAAAGTGCCTGGCTGAACAAGAAACAGAAACAGAAACTCCATGTGCACAATCAAAATTCTGATCTGTAGACCTTCCTGGGATATGACGTTTAACTTTAAAAGGATCCCTTTATGAGTTCATATAAAAAAACACAACCCCACAGTGTCACTGAACAACAAAAAAGCCATCTTCCTGCTGTATGGAGGTGAAGGAGAGCATCCTGACAGAGAGGACTGAAAGCTTGTCCTCGTCTTTAGTAAAGGCTTACATATGAAATCTGTCGAGGGCACCCGCGGTCAACGAAGCATTCGATTCTTTGAATATTTTTCATCTTTCACAAGCCGCCCTGAAGTAAACGTTTCACATCATTTAACT
This sequence comes from Myripristis murdjan, assembly GCF_902150065.1. Classification (NCBI taxonomy): domain Eukaryota; kingdom Metazoa; phylum Chordata; class Actinopteri; order Holocentriformes; family Holocentridae; genus Myripristis; species Myripristis murdjan. Next base: position 24,802,859 of record NC_043991.1, read on the forward strand.
GAGTGGAGGTGGACTCTGTTTGGATGTTGCTTGTGTGGCCTCTCTTCATTCCCTTCTGTTGCTTTTATGTCTTGCAAGTGTTCTTACATTAACATACATACACAAAACTTAAATGCCGAGTACTTTCTCCTGAAAGTGTGTCTCAGTGCCATTGCATCTCTATCACTTCATACACCATGTCAAGTATCTCAGGCTGCTCTTATGCTGAGATTTTTTCTGTATTTGGAGGAATCAAATGTTCAGCAGATATCAGGTGGGTCTGATCCTAATCTCAGCACCGAGCGCCGTGCCCTCAGAAGTACGGCTGATCTGAGATCCTCTGTCAGTGCCTGAGGGCAGTAAAGCGCCGTGCAGAGGGAGAAAGACGGCAGCCAGTGAGACACACACTCACACACACACATACACACGCACACACTCAGCTCAGCCAAAACCACCTGAATGATGGACAGGCCGAGAAACACCTCTGGACGTTTAAGTCATGAAGTGATACAGTGAAACGGAGACATCTGTACACAGCGCGCACACACACACACACACACACACATCCACGTGCACACACCAGGAACCTCTGAGTGAAAATGAGACAGCTAACAAAAACATGTATCCAGTTATTAATCACCACCTGCACAAGAAAACAGATGGGGCAAGATCTGTGTGTGTGTGTGTGTGTGTGTGTGTGTGTGTGTGTGTTTCTGAGACAGCTGTGGCATCATACCTGCTTGACGTAGGTCGTCCCAGGTGTGCCCTCCTAGGCAACACTGAGGGAGGCACAGTGGGCACCCTGCCTTTTTCTCTGTGCACGTGTTGCAGTGTGTGTGTGTGTGTGTGTCTGTCTGTCTGTCTGGCAGCACACCTAAGCTTTCACGAGTGTGTGTTTTTTTCTCCGCTCATGTCACGTCATGCCTTCCCCTAAGAAGCGCTCACACAGCATGTGGAGCTGTGCCTCCTCCGAGCGGCGGGCACGGAGGGAGACGAGCAGAATTTTCTTTAAGCTGCTGTGTCTCTCACGTGGACATTCCTCTCATACCAAAACGCTGCCAACCCCAACATCAAACAATGCCAAAGTTACAGTTTACCCATCCTTTGTTTATTCAGGAAATCCCTTCCAGTTTTAGTTATGAGACAATCCCAAAAATAAAGAATAAACACATCAATTGTACAGTAAGAAAGAGATGTCAAAGAAAATGAAATGACTGAGTAGGAACAACCAGACATGAGTGTAAGTGAATGTTCAGATTATTGTCTATAAGGAACAGAATTTAAAATTAAATGTTTAGTTCACATTAGTTCAGTTAACTTTAGTTTATACATCAAGTTCCTTCCTTTCCATAATGACAGACCAGGACTTTCTGTGTCATACAACATGTTTCTTTTTTATTTCTGTAAATTCTTTATTCAGTGATAACAGCGATTATTGAATGACTGTAGATATAAGATTGAAGAAATATTTTAATTTGGTCAAAGTATGTGGTGGCAACGTGCTTCATTCACACACAAGGTTACTATTGACTTGTGGATTTCACAAGTTACATCACTGCAACAACTCAAAATCTTACCAAGATTATTTGTCTTATTTCAAGTCAAAAATGTCTTATTCCTAGTCAAAATATCTCATTACACTTAAAATAAGACATGATCGCCTCAGAAGTAACTTGTTTTTAGACGATTGTCTCTTGTTTCAAGTGAAAATTTGCTTGAAACAAGTGAAAATTTGTTTGTTTCATTGGCAAAATTTGTTTCTTGTTTCTAGCTAATTTTCACTTATTTTAAGTGAATTTTCACTTTTTCCACTTGCAAATTTTGCCAATGAAACAAGCAAATTTTTTTGTCTAAAAACAAAGGTGATCATGTCTTAATTTAAGTGTAATGAGATATTTTGACTAGAAATAAGACATTTTTGATTTGAATAAGACAAATAATCTTGGTAAGATTTTGCGTTTTTGCAGTGGCATCTTGAAAGTTTATGGTCAAACGATCCAAGTTAGCAATACTTTTATTGAAAGATTTTTCTAAATTGTTGAAAACAAAACAAAAAACACACACATGCACACACATTCATAAACCTCGCTGTGGTGCGGGCATGTCCCATAGGAACGAATATGATCTTTGTGGACTGTAAAATGTGAAATACATCACAGTACAACAACATTAACACAGCAGACTTAAAACACTATGATGGCATTTAAATATTGGGGTCATTCTTTTGCCTTCTGATGACTGATTAGTTTTGTGATGACATGGCCGCACAAAAAACAGATGATGATTTTGACCCTCTGTGTATTTAGGCGGGAGGTTGTCCCACCAGGATAATCAACAAATCAACCATGTGTCGACCACGATGAAAATTTGAAACATACTGGTGCATGGAAAGCCCTTGGTTTTGACTCTAAAAGACTGCATTGCTCCCTCTGGTCTGTGGGTGGGATCAGAGCGGCCTTTGGAGAGCTGTCACCTCGCTGGCATCAGAGAGACAGGAAGCAGATCACCGACTGATCTGGTTTCAGTTCCCCTGCCAGCCACAGAGCAGGAAGCCGGCGTGATAGGGTAGAGTGGTCAAAGACAGCGAACAAATGAACACGGTAAAACGTATCAGCGAGGAGGACTGCGAATAAAAACATGCACCCACAACCACAGACACACTTAGCTGTCAGGCACTCAGACTCAGACACACACTCGTCTTATTGTTTAACTATGAAAAAACACATTTCCCCATTGTGACAAAATGCATTGAATTTTTCTCACAGTATTCCCAGCCCTGTTGCCAGGAAAAACTTTATGCGACATGTCTGTTCAATTCTTTGTGATCTGTTTTGTGCCACTATGAGATTTTAAAAACCCATGAAGTGGCAGAAATCACTGGATGCTGCCGCCTTTAGCCACTTTAAAAAAAAAAAAAAAAAAAAGCGAGGAACCTGGAAGGGTCTCACGTTGCGCTCCTGTCATGTGACGGAGCTGGTTGGTGCTCCGGCTCTTCCAAACAATGGGAGAGTCTCCCCGTCTTTCTGCTGCATTCCAGTGTCACGGGCCTGTCTCCCTGGGGAGCTGGAGGACACACAGCGAAGAAACGTCCTGCTGGCAGAGATGCTTCCTTCAGGACGGGAGATGAAAGGGCTGCATGTGTGTGTGTGTGTGTGTGTGTGTGTGTGTTAGCAGTTTCACTCTACTTGTATGCACAAACAGATTTATTCCAGCTAAGTGTGATTCAAATGTTCAAGTGTTTTAATGTCATGCAAATACTTTTTGCAGCCCCAAACAGCACACCACTGCTTCCGCTGACATGTCTAATGACTGATCCAGTGGCCATCCGCCTTTCCAAATTCTCTCTCACACACACAGAAATGCACACACACACACACACACACTCAGTGAGCCCCGTCAATACCTCAAACAGAGCATGGCCAATTAAGTAAGCTGAGCAGCAAAGCTTGGGGTTACTGGAAGCACACAAAAGGCTATTGTAGAGGCGCCCCAAGCTGACACACACTGGCCCAATGTATGGGAAAAGATTAGCCATGCATACATTACTGTGTGGCCAACCGCTATCAGGAAGTAGTGTGATTCACCCAGATGTAGTTTGAACTTTGCAAGTCCGAAAGAACCCATCGAACCAGCTGCGCCGAGACTGAAGTTTGCAAAAACGCGTCTGGAAGTTTGTGTGCATTTTTAAATATGTTTTTTTTTTTTTTTTTTTTTAATGCCAAAGTTTCTTACCATTTTCTCACTGGATTATTCTAAAAAGGGGAAATAAGAATGCGTCACGCTCTTGTCAGCAGAAGTGTTGATGAAACACGGGGATGAGACCTGCATGTTTTAAGTGGAAGAGTCTCGCACGAGGGGGGAAAACAAAGAGGATAGGAGGGGAGGGGGGGCAGACAATGAAAGGTGGAGGGCATGAGGAAGAGATACAGACAAGAGAAAGAGAAAGAGAAAGACAGAGAGGGAGAGGGAGGGAGAGACAGTGACTTGGACAAAGACTGACCCTTCACACAACAACAACACACACACACACAAAAAAAATCACCATTTAGGCAAAAAGGAGCCGTTATTAAACCGGAGACAAAGAGAAGAAAAAGAGGGGGAAGGAAAAGAGAGAACAGGGCAGTGACAATATACACAATGTCTGTCCTGGTAATAATTTAACATCCTGAGATGGGGGGGGAGAAGATCTCTGACATATGTGGGAAAGAAAAAACTGTCATGAAACGAGGTTGAGGATAGCTAGATCTGAGGGATTCCTTTGTTTATGTGAGGAGTCCTGCACAGAAAGATGCTGCACAACAAACTCCAGCATCATGAAACCAGCAGCTCTCAGCAGGTTGGACAAATTTACTGTAATTTTCAATCTGCCATAACAAAACTCGCACAGACCGGCTCACTGCGGCAGAAACATGAGCGCTCCTCACAAAACATTTTACAGTATTTCTTTACCTCAGACATCACAATGGCCTGTCACTTTCAAAGGTAAAATCAGATACATTTCACTATTTGCGTGAAGTTTTGAGGTGGAGACATACATTTTTCTTTTTATAGTGTATATAGTGTGAAGCTATTGTAATGTTTCCTGCAACCCAACATGAGGGCGGAGGTGTTTGGAGGCTGGCGTGACCACAGTTATGGGCTCACTGGTGGTAAGTTACATTACACACTGGTGGAAAATCACCTCCATCTCTACAACACAACACAACACAGACTGAATACACTGATTCTGGGAAAACAAACTCCAACAAACGCCAGCATAGTTAACACACTGACTCAACACAATCATTTTTTCATTTTGTTTTATTCATCATCATTATTATTATTATACATTTACATTTTTAGTTTTATTATTATTTTTTTGAGTTGGTAAGGGTCATAAAACAATACATTCACTATGTCAACATGTTACATAATCCTCATTCCATCAATAATTCAAAGTTCATAAATCCACCCTGTTCAAACTGTTCATCCATGAGAACAGTGCAACAGTCACCACAGGTGATACTGCGTTGCCACCCACACAAACACATACACACATGCACATGCACACACATGCATACACACATACACACAACAGAACAGCGTGTACGTCATTACTGTACAAATGCATGGAGCGCGACCACGACCACGGTTTGTTCAGATCCACTGAGCTTTATTTGAGATCTCAAGGTTTCCAGAGATCCCATATAAGTCCCTCTGAACTGCAGGGAAGTGTGTATAAAATGAAGCGCAAGACATCGAGATGCTCTCTATTTGATGTAATGCTGCAGCCGTGAAACAAAGGCACCTTGAGATTTCATATCCCACTCGATCTCAACCCGCAGCTACAGAATATGTGCGTTGCATTATGTATGTTATGTGACTTTGAACCGATTTAAGGGGAAATTTAAGGGAAGAAAAGTGTTCAGTGGGTTAAAACATCAGTGCACTTTGAGATGTTGCACACCAGTAACATGTGATGCACTGCAAGAGACTGTACGAGACAGAAATGGCCTTTTTTGAGGAAGGTTTACAATAAATATAAGTTGTGCCTGTGCCTAAACTCTGAATACACTGCAAAAACTCAAAATCTTACCAAGAATATTTGTCTTATTTCAAGTCAAAATGTCTTAATTCTTGTCAAAATATATCATTACACTAAAAATAAGACATGATCACCTAAGAAATAACTTGTTTATAGACCATTTTCACTTGTTTCAAGCTAATTTTCACTTTTGAAATTTGAAACAAGTGAAAATTTTCTAAAAACAAGTTTACTTCTCAGGTGATCATGTCTTATTTTAAGTGTAATGGGACATTTTGACTTGAAATAAGACAAATATTCTTGGTAAGATTTTGAGTTTTTGCAGTGTAATGTCCCTACACTCTGTAGTTAGGTATTTGATGCTTTTTTGTGGCATTTTATTTCCATTTATTTATCTATCCAGTGATTTCATTCATGCATGATGGCCTTTTCCTGTCTGCTAATTTCCCAGCACTCAGAATGCGTAGTGCACATGCAGGTTATACAGGCATGCAGAGAAACACAAATAGATGTTGACATACATGGAACTGATGAGGGTTGTTTTGATGTCCTCACCCGTGACACAACACCAGTCCAATTTCATACTTCAACCTGCACAAGCCTGTGTGGGACTGAATAATTCAGCAGCTGGGAGACATGCTTTAATATCAAGTATCTGTGAAGCTTGAGGTATTTCTTCTTTCAGATTCTCACTTGTGCCCCTACTTTACACACAAACACACGCACACACACACATACAAAGTGTGTGTTCAATCACCTGATGCCTTCCGTCGGCTTTGAAGAACATCAACAATCTATATTATTTTGATGACTTCAAAGAAGGAAAATTCAAAAAAGTTGAAAGAATGGGGAGCCGAGGGACTGTTCAAAAGCGTACTGACCTTTAGAGAAAGAAGAGGGGAAGAGCGCTCGGAGAAATGAACTGCAGGACGGACGGTCTGCATAGGAACCCAGTGAGCAACCAGCCACATAAGATATGTGTCCGTCTAATTGGCAAGCGAATTTAAAGCAAACTTTTGGAATGCTGCATGTTTAAATCCAATGGTTTAATCGAATAAATTAAGCTACACAAACCATCGTTTCATCAGTGGTTGGTGGTAGAGAGAGAGAAGAAAGGTGAAATTTACCTGGCTTAATGTGGCCATGGCCTTACTCCAAAAGGTGCACAGACAGAGGAGTGTAAAGTAAACAAGTAAAATGACCAGCCTGGATGCCAGGGGAAGAAAATATGACGGCATTTGATGTTTCTGAAAACCAAGGACACATTGTAATGTCACGTTTTCACTTTCACAGCACTTTGCTTCTGCAGACTTATGTTTGTTTTTAGCTAATATATCTAATATTAATAAACATGAACTGAACCTTTGAAATGTTAACCAGGACCTTTTCCTAACCTTAACCCTATAAAGCCTGAACTATGAAAGAATTGGCAGAAAATTGCAGTTTTTTGAAATTGAACCCTTTATTTAGTCCTATAACAAAATATATTTAAAAAAAAAAATCAAAAAAATATGTTATTACATGAGCTTTCTGGTGTATGATATATGATATGTACTTGAAGTGCCAATGGTATGGTCCAGGGTGAACAGGGGAAGTGTCTAAAGGTATACAACAGTATTTTGGTCAAGTATTGATTAAAATGAAAATGGAATGTGTTATTTGATGACGTGTATCATATATCATATATGATAAATGACTATAAAGACAAATGGCTTTATAGGGTTAACCAAGTAGTTTTGCTAACAAAAGTTCATGCATATGCAGACATTAACAGTCACATGACATTGATGAAGCCTCCACAACACTGGCTGTAAGTCTAAATGTTGTTATGCAAAAAAAAAAAAAAAAATTCTGACTGAGAATGAAATGGAGGAAAATATTTATGAGCTCTCTCAAGCCTCGAGGGACAGAGAGGTGGAGGTGGGACTGAGGTTTGCTTTGGTTTACGTCTTCACTCTGATGTCAGTCGAAAAGATGAACCCAGCAAATTGAAGACAGTTTGTGCGCTCTCACAAGATTGTTATCCCACATGCAGCTGTAAACACACAACACATACACACTAGTGTATGCACACACACGTGTACACACACACACCACACACCATTAAGATGTCAGTGAGACTGGAAATGAGCTGACAGCTGCCACAAAAGAGAAGGCTGGATATCTCACTGTGTGTGTGTGTGTGTGTGTGTGTGTGTGTGTGTGTGCCCTAAACTTTTGAGCTTTGAACTCTTTGATTAAGTAGACAGGCTGTGGCCCCCTGTTGTTGTTGTTGTTGTTGTTTGACAGTCTGACACGCACACACACACACACACACACACACTGAAACACAATGCAGGCAGCCTCCATTGCATATTTTCCCTTTGTGAACTGTTAAGAGAACAGTGGCAGCTCTTTCCTCTGTTAGTGTCCGTGGGCCAATTTCAGAACGGAAATGAAAATGAATGAAACACAATAATTTGAAAAGCATGATGCATGATTAATGCTAACACAGATGACAGAAAAAAAAAAAAAAAAAACATACCAAGGAGACAGAAAAAAAAAAAATCACTTACGCTATGGCACATAGGAAACAACAGACATATTAAAAGTTTAAGAAAACCAGAGGAGGAAGCATGTTCTCATATTCCCTCTTTGATTTATGGGACATTTATAAGGAAGCGTCCCATCTGAGCCCTGCACAGAGTCTGAGTGTCATCACATTTTCCAAAAGGAAAGGGGGGAAGAGGGGAAGGAAAAGGGGTTATAACCTTTAGGATTGATGGATCTCTTTTTCCTCTCTCTCTCTTCCTCTGCTCTGTGATTGTGACTAGGTACGGGGCGATATGAAAAATTTCATGTCGCAATTATGCTGGCCAAAATAATTGCGATTCATGGTATTATCTTGATAATCATCCAAATATGCTTGAAAGTCTTAAAATTACACTAAAACATACAAGAATCACTTTTACCTTACATTTTGTTAAGAGACAAATATTTTTATTGCAGCACAGATATGACACAGTTATTTTTTTAGTGAACATCATTCTTAGTGAAAAACAAGGAGAGATTCATTTGCTTGCCAGCACCACAACAATATACAACTGGATGTTGGTGAACTAGACATCTTTTCCAAATCACACATGTGAGGATATTTATAATTATCCCAATTTACAATTATCCTGATAGTGGAAAATTCACTATGATGAACTTTTTGTGCGTATTTTTTTTTTTTTTTCATTGCAATCCATGATAAAATCCGATATCATCATATCCCCAGTTGTGCCATCATCAACTGGGACTGTAGAGTTAATCTTCACTGATGGGAGAAACCTGTCATTACACTTAACACTTCCCTTTTCTGAAGATATTCTCCTCAAAGCCTGCGTGTGTGTGTGTGTGTGTGTGTGTGTGTGTGTGTGTGTGTGTGTTTGCTGTGCCTCTGAACGCAGCAGGTGTGTGTTTCTCTGCCAAAATGTGGATTCAAAGCAGCGCAGCGAGCTGAATGATTCAGTGCAAACAGCAACACACAGCCAACTCCATACAAAATACAGAAAGTGCAGTCATTATTTACATCCTCTTAACGCTCTCTGTCAGCACTTATCCCGTCATGGACCGAGCTAAAACCTGAATTTCCAGATGAGTCTCACAGCGGTTACACAGGTAGACGTTCTCCCCTGAATAATTCAGAGCACCGAGAGGAGAGGTGCCGCTCCTCCAACACCAAAGGCCGGTCCTCTCTCCACATGTTCTCATCTGTCTCACACATTCGCACGTTGTCTAAGTGGAATGCTAATCCAGTCGCTGCCTGGTGAAAAATATATGAATGGTGCAGAGGCATGGTCAATTTTTTATATCCTTCATTATTTATACTGCACCACGTCAACCACATACCTGCTCTCGGACGAGAATCACACCCGCCGCTTTCTGCTCGCTGATTTGATATTCTCTCACACCCAATTTATCAGCTGGTGCCGGATAAATATTGCATAAATACGGCTATAAAGGAAATTAAATATGAAAACTTCTATTTTAAACTCCTCTTGTGCTCGGCATGCTAATCAGCTTACCGACCTCATCAACACCTCACACAGCAGAGTCAGTGCCATTAAATTAGTAATCGAATGTGAAAGCGGTTTCCATTTTTAAAATTAATTTTCACAGAAGACCAAGACTAAAACAAACTGTGCAGTAGAGAAAACGGCTGCCAGTATATCTGATGACGTGTAGATATTTTAAGTATCTACCAAGTGAAGGTGTTTTCCTTAATGGGTAAAGGTTATTCAGTATTGCATCTGTTTTGTGTAGTCCATAGCCAAAGTTTCTCAGCTGAGCATTAATCAGATTTAATACTTTGTAATACAGCATTTCTGAAATCGACTGGTACAATGTGCAGGCAGCTTCCAGAGCAGCTCCAAAATGGAATAGCTTCAACAATAAGAGGTCGCATTATTAGCCCTACAATTTATGTAATCATTGCCTCAGTGAGGCTCTTTTAAAGGCTGTGCTTTGGGAATATGAAACAAAAAATTGTCTGCAAAAATCTGGACTCTTTTAATGCAGATACATATGCACTATTGGGTAATTCATACTTAAACTAGAACACCCTTAGTAGAGAGCATACCTTCACCAAAATTATGCAATTGTCAAGATATGCCTGTTCTTGGATATTAACCAAAAGTTGAAGGAGCACACCAGTGAGTTTGAATGTTTGACCCATTTCCTACAGTTTACCCACATTTTCCATCGCAAACACACCGATTTGCAAATCATGCAAATCATGTTCTGCAGCGAACAAAGTTGTCAGCATTCACAAACAAGAGCAGAACTGATAATTGGCTGTGTGAACACATATTTCCCCGGGGTTTTCCAGGGCGGAGAGAGCATTTCATCCCACCAAAATTCAAGTCATCAAAACACAGCAGTGCTGCTGCTTTTAGGGAAACTAATGTGGACGATTTTATTACAGTGATGGAATACTGGTGTGAAGAAAGTTTATAGTCTGTGAAAGATCATTTTCTTATCACAGTGGAATGAATGGAAATTAATGTCTTGATAAAAGGTAGGGAAAATGATGCAGAATCCTAAAAACAACTGCTTGCTCTGGGAAGAGATTAACATTTTATGCATATACATCTTGTAGATATTACAATCATATATTGCAAAAAGCACTGGTATGGTCCCTCTTTCACAACCAGTCCCACAATCCACTTGGCCAGTTGTTGAGAAGTCAGTTCTTCCTTCAAACGTGACCAGCCTTTCCACAAAGTTTTTATAACGTTTCTTGAATCCGTGTGGAAATGTCATGCCTTTGTCATGAGAGGCCTCGCCCACCGCCACACAACACTGATTCACTTTTCACATTGATTGTGAAAGGTGAATCAGCTCCCTCTTGCTCCATGATCAATTTTTTCCACCACGCTCCATGCCAATCCATTCATACCTTTTCGAAATATCCTGCTAACAAGCACACAGAAAAACTGAATGGGGTGAAAACATAACCTCTGTCCAAGCCTGCTGGCAGAGGTAAAAAAAAAAACAAAAAAAAAAAAAACACTAGACATTTCCTGGAAGCAAAAAGTAACCCACAGCTGACAGGATATGAGAAAGCCCGAGACAAGCCACAACACTGATACAACAACTCTAAAGAAAGAATAAGACCGAGAATGAAATTTGCTCTAGTTGTGGCTGAGGGGCCTCAAATCCAGCAAAGCACTTGCAGTGGTCTAAATATCCTGCTTTCCAAAAACATTAATACCTCAGTGCCCCTGCTTACAGGGGGGCCAGAGAGCTGCAGTCTGATTGTACTGCAACAATAAAGCTCAATGCAGGGTCCGTACAGGTGCTGGAAATCCCTGGAAATTTGCATTTTCAAGGTTTGAAAATTGCTTGGATTTTGAATAAAGTGCTCAAAACTGGTTGAAAGTATAGTTGCATTTTCATAGTTAATGGCTGGTTTGGTTTTGAAACTTGAAACTTGTTTTGTTTATAGCACGATAACATCTCATTTAATGTGATGAAGTAGTGAACTAATCATTTTGAGTGTGTATATAATATACCACAGCCATAAGGTGCTATAAAACCTCGAAAATGCACCTTGAAAATGCTTGAAAAGTGCTTGAATTTGATTTAAGAAAAGGTGTAGGAACCCTGTCTGTGGCTCAGGAGCCAGCTTTCCAAATTTGCTATCAGTAGTAAGACTGTGCAGTTCAGGTCTGTTGAATGCAAGCTGGAATCCCAATGTCAAAGGTAAAGGTAAACAGTATGTAAATTTTAGAACCTGAGCTATGATCTGTCTCCTGCAAAGTGATGGAAATGCCCCCAGGAAATTGCTGAGAAATGCAGGATGGAAAATTCAATACGTTTCTTTATCTATGGATTGTTACAACAATGAACTAAAGAGCTTTTCCAGCCTCTTTGTCTTTGGATCATCCACTGCTGCCGCTGCTGCTGCTGCTGCTGCTGCTGCTGCTGCTGGAGGCCACTGCCAGCACACAGAGCCTGTTTTCACATTCAGACCATTTCAAGCACCGCCACAGTGTCAGAAAGCAATCAAAAATGTCCTGCAGCAAAAAGAGTTTATTGCTCCATTCGCTTTGTCTGATTTCAGATGATGCGAAGCGACACACAGAACAATAGCCAGTTATGCTCGCAGGCCTTATCAGACAGAGCTATTTCCCATCCAACTCTCATCAAATTGTGTGTGTGTGTGGGTTCGAGTGTGTGTGTGTGTGTGTGTGTGTGTGTGTGTGTGTGCAAATCCTCCATCTGCAGGGGACATCCTCACTGCTGAGGCTGCACAACAGGAAGAACTTGTCTATTGTCTCGGAGCTCTGGCACTCGCTTTTCTTCTCTTTTTCTTCTTCTCTCCTTGCCGCTTCCTCTGTCTTCTTCTGTGTTCCTCTGCTTCCTTTCCTCTCTTTCTGTGTCACCCTCTATACTTTTCTGTCTCGTCTCCACACTGTATACAGTTCCTTCTTTTCTTCCGGTCTTTTGCACATTTATTATCTTATATTTAACATCAGCAATTTGATTTATCGGAGCCATATGCTGTGCTTTTGTATTTAATATCAGTAAATTAAATGAGTACGTGTATCTAAAATGCACTCCATCATTTTTTCCCCCCAGATTTATTGGACGTGTCTGGCACAAAAAAAAAAAAAAAATCATTGATTATGTGTGGCATGTTGGACCAGTCCAGTGCAGACACTTTAATCCGACTGATTTATGTATTTTACACCAAGCCAAAACAAACTGTTTGGCTAAGGACAGTACGTGAGCCCGCTCTGCACACGTTCTGCATGCAGATACAGAAACACTGATCGAATTGTATTTGTAAGCACAACAGTACCTAAATAACATGTTTTCAATAGTGGGCATTCTTGTAATTTCAGATTCTGGTTTGTTAATACTTTTTCAAATCTCTCCATGACAGTTTTATAACGCATGCATGCACACACTCCCACACACAAACAGGCAGACCCGCTGTCATCCTTTTTGCCACATTTTTATCTATTTTTGGTGTGCTCTAATCTTAGTCTTGATTCATCGTCTGATATGGCATCTTGTGCTGTACGCTCTGGGCGCTGCACCTCCAGGTTTGTGTTTCCATTTCGTCGAGCCAACTCACACAGCTTCCTTCCTAAAGTGCCATTTGTTCCTGTAAGACTTGAGCAAGTCCTGAGCGGAGTCCCACTGTCGAATGTGCATGTGTGTGCGTGTGTGTGTGTGTGTGTGTGTGTCAAGGGGGGGTGCAGGGGGTGACTGAAGAGGGTGAAAGAGGACACAGAGACTCGACTGTACCAAACATTTGCCTCTGAATGGACCGGGGCTGAAACGCTAAAGTGAGCACACTCAGAAAGAGTAATAGAGCAGAAAAGACCTGCACCTGTGGCTGTTCTGTCAACAAATGACAAGCAATCAGTGAGCTCCATTGCAATGGGACTTACCAAACACACACGCGGACAAGCACACACACACACACACACACACAGAAACCAGACAGGAATTTCTGGTCTCGGCCTAGACAGGTGCTCATTAAGACAGTAAAGCTCCGTTGGTAACCCTGTGTCCTGCTCGGCTGAAGTCAGGAGTCTGACTATAACGGAGAGAGAGAGAGAGAGAAAGAGAGAGAGAGAGAGATATGTACATTTCTTCCAGACCACCCAGTTATTCTCAGAAATAAAACCTCAGGATCTTCTTCCTCATTCCTCTCTCTCTCCCTCTTGTTTCTCTCCTCAGCTCTTAATATTCAGGCAATTGCTGTGGCTTTTCTTGTCCCGTTATTGAGGACAGATTTAATCAGCATGTTGTTTGAGATGTGAAGTCAAAACACCGCGGGGTTCCTTGTTGTGGGCGCTGGGGGACGATGCACTGAACTTGACTGTGGGATGGAGGGCAGGACTCTCTCTCTGGTTAGACGGGGCGGCTCTTGCAGGATTTCTGCAGTCAGCACTCGCTCCCTCTATTCCCTTTTTTGTGAGTGTTGGATGAACAATTGGGACTTTTTTTTTTTGTCTGTGTGTATTTGGGAGTGACTATTGGGATAAAATGTGTGTGTGTGTGTGTGTGTGTACATGAGCATGGGTGTGTGCTCTATGTGTCTTGAGGGCTTTATGCCGTAGCACTCATTAAACGGCGATGGATGATTAATGTAAGTCATTAAGTCTGAGTTTGTACATGGCGCGCTGCATATTTATGTCTCCAGAAAAGCAGAGTGGATTTGCCTGGCATCAGCTAAGACGATGAGCCGCAGACAGAGAGTAGATTGTTTTTATTGTTCCCTCACCGTTACACGCTTTATTTTACTTCACACCTCCCTCTTCCCCTGGTTATACCAAAAACAAACATTTTGCAGCAAAATGCAATGCTATTTATATCATCAATCATATAATCACATCCCAACCCCACTCTCACTTGTATTTACGGTTGATGCTGTTGTTGCTGCTGTTGTTGTGGCTGTGATAATTGTTGATGCGGCGCTTGTTATTACTCACAGCCCTTGATGCTGTAATTATTTCGTGTTCCAATCTCAGCTTCCTGGTATTAATAACGCTTAATCTCATCCCCCATCTCTGCCTCCCTCAACACATAATTATTAATCACCACATTTTAATTTAGCACCATACATGGTGACCTCCATTCCGTGTTTGATATCTATGTGAGTGAGCAGGTGCCCTCATCATCCTAATGCACCGGCTGGTAATGTGATCTCAGGGCGGCCCGGCCGCTCTCACTTGCTCCGCCTGGTGCTCCGGTCCCATGGGGTAGAACTCATAATACACCCATCGTCATGATTAAAAGGACCGATGATTTATCATTCAGAGATCCTCTGTTGTTCGGGTCAAACTGAACATTCAGTCCAGTCGGCAGAGTAAAATGTTGTTGTTTTACGTTTCTGCAACCAAAAATATGATGAAGTGTCCACGTTCATATACAATGCATATCAACATTTAGACTTGAAGCCAATATGGCAACATTACGTAACTGACATTAGCTCATTACCTTTGTTTGCTACCAAAACTACTTGGTTGGCACTTTATACTACGTTGTGAAATTTGAAAACATATTATATTAGCCTGGATATGCAGAGATGTAAAATGACAACAGTACCTGGTGACAGGGCTGGAACATTGGAGGCACCTGAGCTTCTCTGTATGGGCCTGTGGAAAGCTGACACAGCTCTCTTTCTCTATTTCTCATTGGATTTCTCTGCCTTTGCATTGTGTGGGCAGACTCAGTTCAACTTTAAATATTCTCTGCATCCAAACCTGGACGTCCTGAAAGATTTGGGACAGGGCTGAATTACAAGCAGCTGTCCTGAATCCAGAATCCCGTCCTGTTTGTCCCCAAAATCAGACTAAACCTGAGTTTTGATTAGTTGTAACCTAAAAAAAAAAATGTGCAGGCAGCCTTAGAGAGGGAGTGATCTGACAGATGTGACAGGCAGTGTTAAAATGAATGGAATAAAATTAATTTTATGCCACAGATAATGATTTACACACTGTTACATACCACATAGTCATTGTGTTTCTGTTTCCTGATGACAGATAGTTGGCTCTCTGTTTATGAAGAAAAATAATACATTTCAGTGCTGAGTTTTGGCATTCATGTGTTTTACTGTTACTGTCAGTGTTTGTTGACACTGAATATAACACTGAAGGCAACAAGCACCTTGGTCATGTGACTACGCCCACACCCAGCTCCCCTGTCCCAAATTTCACCCATTCTCATCTGGTCACTCTAATCCAGACTCTGATGTTCTATTCAAACGTAATGACCAGCGTCAGCGCCCATTCCACCCCCCCCCCCGCTCTCTGCTTCACTCCAGCTGGGACAGAAAGAAGCAGAGGTGACGAGAGCACTCCTAATCTGCACTCCTTAGAGCACACGCATTCATGTGTGTGTGTGTGTGTGTGTGTGTGTGGTCAGCCAAGCATTGTGGTCAGCCATCAGACTTATAATGGTGCTGAGTGCCAGATGTGCTCCTGTTACATTATAGATGAAGGTGACAAACAAAACGTCTGGGTGGGGTTTCCATCCCTGTGTCTCTGTTTGCCTCCTCCTCTCTGATATTTGGACACTTGGCCGCTAACTCGGTGCATTTTACACACTCATTTATTAATGCTCTGCGGTTTCCATGTGGAATCTGTCTTGCATCGCTCAGACACACACATCGTTTCATCAGTTGACCCACAACAGACAGCAAATCCAGTCGAGGTCATATCAATCATCATAATGACTGTTTTTGACTCTCTTAACTCCCCGCTAAAAAATAGAATTAACCGACTGGCCATTTCCTGATGGATCAAGTTATTGTCTTTTGGCATAATTCCAGATGGCTGCCATGGAGTTTAGCAGTGTTAGTGAATTTGGGAAGTCCAGAGTGTGTCCAAGTTGCAGGGACTGGAAACACTTGTTTTCCTGAGGAGTTAATTGATAATCTGGGTGTTGTTTGATAGAAGACAATTACCATGACATTTAAGCACATATGCAAAACCACTGTTCCTTGTGCCAATTTGATACAGTGGCTGCTCTGCTGAATTCCCCCCTGCTCCCTCTCCACCCCTGCTGTCGCTACCCAATGACTACAATTGTTACGCTCGAGTGGTATGGAGCAGAACTGGAACTGGGGGTACAATCGCTTTTTTGAAATGATGCAACAGTAACGCATGATGTTTTCTGAGTTTCATGCACCGAATCCGTGCTGATATCCATGGATGCACGGTTGAACATCCTGTGGCGGCTTCTCCTTTACCCTTGACTCACTGAACTGGTCTGCTTTTGTTTTCTCCCCTCCTCTCCTCCACTCCCCTCTCCTCTCCTCTCCTCTGTTCATTTTTAAAATGTAGGCCAGGTGTTTGGGTACACTAGAGGTTAATGCACCGTTCTCCCAACTCCTCTGAGGCCTATGACCACTGCCCTGTTCCATGCCATTAAAAGACAATCGTGATTAATTCCTCTTCTGTACACACACACACACACACACACACACACACACACACACACAGTCCTGTTTCCATCACTTCAGAGGACATAACATTGACTTACATTCATTTCCTGGAGATTTATCCTAACCTTAACCCTAACCACTACCTGCCTAACCCTAACCTTAACCTAACCCTAAAGTTATCTTACCTTACCTAAAATTAATGATTTTCACTTATGGGGACTTGCTTTTTGTCCCCATAAGGGAGGCGAGGCCCCACAACATGACTGTGTAAACAGATTTATGTCCCCACAACATTAGCAATACCTAGTACACACACACACACACACACACAGCCACACACACACACACACACAGATGAAGTTATTTTGCTGTGCATGTGCAATGTCAAAATCCAAAAGCCAAAGCTTGTTTTTGAGTTAAAAAACCCAAAAGCAGGTGATTGTTTTGGACTTTGTATTGTTATTGTTGTTGTGTACAACCCTGATTGCTGCCCCTCCCAGCCCCTCACTGCAGTTTGCGGGGCACACAGGGCGGAACTGAAACTGGTGATGCATCACACTAATTTTGGCATCTACCAAAGCCACAAGTACTTATGTTCTCTCTTTCTCTGTCTCCCTCTATCTCCCTCTATCTCATGTTCTGTCTTTCTCTGGATAATCTAAATGATCAAATTATTTGATCTGCACACAAAAATGAGAGAAATTGTACTTTACCATCTCAGGAAAAGCAGAATGTGAAGCAGGCACGACTAGAAACAGGCAGCAGTTTGATGTTGAAACAGTGTGGAGGAAAGTGAGCTTGTTGTGGTCGGGGTGGTGGAGGAGCTTAAGCTCTCACTTTAAACTCTGACAGCAATGTCTGCCTTCTCAGATCATGCTCTTACCTACTGAGTAAGGGTGACATTTCTGACATTTTTTATTTAACCATGACTGAAACCTTACCTTACTTTAATCAAGGTTTGATGGCTAAACTTAGCTGCCGGTAAACATTCTAACATCCAAACAAGAGAATGTGGCATATCCAGATTGTTTTGTTGCCACATAATCCAATTCATGGCAGAGGAATGTCTGCCACAGCATGTAACCTGCACTTTTTTTCACTTTGGTATTTTTCCACAGGTTGGATCTGTCAAGAAGCCACTTTGCTCGGTATAACCAGTTACTGGCAACAGAGGAGCACAGCTTCCTGGGCTCATAATGTCAACAGAGACTCAGTATTTCCTATAAATGCAGCAAAACTGGCAGGTTTCCTTCATGTGCAGCTTTGTCACCGATCTATACGAGTTTGCATCATCGACTTATTTGTGCCGTGCCACCTCAAAAAGTTTGGATTGCGCTGCGCTGCTTCGCTGTAACAACCCCTCCACATCGACTGGCTTGGAGTTTAGCTGACACGATTGCCAGAGAGAAGAGAAGCGTTAGAGCCGTGTAAACACCTGCTTACACAGACAGGGGTTTTCAGACGGCATTTTAATGTTGCAATGATGTAAGGGTTAGCAATAAAATGTAACCAAGCATTTCCCCACGGACCCCGCTGGCAGTACTTAACAAATATTAGGCAATGCCAGCATTCCTACTGATGCAAAGCAGTGAGACGACCACATGAGAGTTGTTTTTTTAGTGCACTGCAGGCTTTTAGTGAATTTGGCAATGAGAAGTCTTTATTTGAAAAATGTTAGATTATTTCATTTTTCTTACCTATGACTCTCAGTTTTTATCTAGATACAATTTTTATTTCATGTGTTATTTTTATTTTATTCATTCTTTTATTTTATTTTATGCTGCTCTCATTCAACCATTACCACTGCCAGGTAATACCGCCTTTCATGAAGGCTCTACCTGGTTTCCTGGGTTTAACACTAATGCATTGTGTGCTTGGGAGGCAGCATGTGAACAAAGACCCCGCTGAAGTGCCATAACGCATGCTCAGCTAAATCCAGGCCCTTTGTCTCTGGTTCTGGTTCAACACGCAAATGTAACCAAGTCAGGAACCACTGGACCGACAGGTTTCCTGCAACATGACCTGATGTTAGCAAACCTGAATGGAATTTTCCAAAGTAAGTTTGTTTAGTGGTTGAGTTGTTTTTGAGATGCTGACAAGGTATCGATACTAGAACCAAAGCAGTCGATACAAGGATCAATTGACAACCCATGCTTACATGCATTTGTCTGATAGCATGTGTCCAAAGACTAGATTGGTAACACTACAATAAGAGTACAACAATTAACGTTAGTTAATGCCGTAATAAACATTAAGTAACAGGTAATAAACATTAAGTAACAGTTAACTAACCATTAACTAATGTGTCTAAGAATCATGTACTAATGCTGTCCATGCTACGGTATTAATTTATATGTTATTTAAGGGTTATTGTAGATATTATTAACATTAGTAAATGCCATAATAATCATTAACTAACAGTTAACCATTATGGCATTAACTAACATTAACTAACGTTAATTGTTATACTCTTATTGTAAAGTGTTACCACTATATTTGAGTAGGATGTAACTACTTCACATTTCAGTGTTAGTTGACATTTGTATGAGAGCGGTGCCATTCAGCGAGCTATAGTTCATGTTAACAAGTTAGACGACTTTGTCTCTTTTTATTTCACAAAGTCATCACCTTTACCGTGATCTCTGCTCAAATTAGTGTGGCTGGCTAAAATGCAGGTCATGGAAGAGAGAAAAAAAAAACTGCCAGGGTCAGAAAAAACACCACCAAACTAAATGCACCCAGTTGTAGGTGGGTAGCTCCCATATAAATAGCGCACCAAACCACAACCTCTAAATAAAGTGAGAACCAATGCAGTCCAAATCTGCCTTTTGCATTTTTGTTCCCCAGGGAGACAAAGGTTATTTCGGAAGCCTGAAAACATGACTGGCTATTTTTACTGGCTGAAAATGTCACAGTCTTGTTTACTGATTCTCTGCCCCACTTCACCACACACCCTCCTCCCTCTTGTTCTAGTTCCCTGTCCAACTCAGGCCGTGTGCGCTAAACCAGCTGCCCGGTGAGGGATTTAACAAGCAGAGAATAGGGAACAAGCTAATCACACATAATCTGACAATATAAGACCTGCCTTTCCCCCGATTATATTACATGCCCCAGTCTGCCTCTGGTGAATGGCTTGTGTGCCAAATTTTCCAGTGGCTGGTGCTAAATAAAAGGCCTTAAGTGATGCTCTTTGATGTATGTATTGTTTGCTGGTGAAACCAACATTAGATTGCCTATCTAATAACATGCCACCTTTTAACTAAGCAAATATAACATAAATATCTTACAATGACTGCATAAAGGTGATAAAACATATCGTATATTAATTTTATGACAATTTTAAGAATATTTTACCAATAATTGTAGTCATATAACCTTGAAACATGCTTATAAAGTACCTCAATAAAAACAAGATACACATAAAATAAAGTACAAAGGCAAGTGAGTCAGTATCAAAGCACAAATGAAGAAGACCATAGACATACATTGACAAGTTAATGTTTTGCATGTTTTAAAACAGAGCAGAAAGGTGTAGAAACAGGAAGAGAACAGTTAGAAAACAAAGCTTGCTTATAGACATGAGTTTAAAGAAGGGATTTGAAGGAGGGATGCTGACTTCACTAACATCCACAGACAGGGCACTCCAAAATCTGAGTGCCCCGTCCCATTTGTCACCTTAATATCTCATACTGGGCTTAAAAGTGATCAGTGAAACCTTCATTTTCTTCCGAAAGGTGCAGGCAGCCAATGTTAAAATGCAGGAGTAATGTCTTTTAACCATAGGCAGTATCCTAGCAACAGTCTTTGGTACTAATTAAAGCTCAGACACTGACTTATGCCCAACAAAGAGTTAGGCAGAGTAGAGAATGACTTGTCTGATCACAAAGAGACAAAAGCACGAATAACTTTCTCTTGCTCACCGTCCTTGACCATGATTTCCGAATGAATTCTGTCTCTTAAATCTGCAACCAGTCAGACTTGGCCAATCTGCACTCTCACCTTGCTGCCACAATTGTTGCAGAGTATCTGGTGCAAAAGTGATCTGCAGAGCTGTGGCCTCATGACGCTGCAAGCTGAGGGCTGAGGAGGGGGGAGTTGTGGTCATATGGCCGTTGCATCACTGTTTTGATTCTGCGTTGAAACATGTGCATGCTCAGGTGTTTTGCTGCAATACTTGTAAGATCTCCTTCCTCCTTTTCATGAGGAAGAGGCTTAGAGAGCGAAAACACAGGAGGCAAATCACACCTGGAGTCTGACACTGATCCTTCTTTGGGACATCTGGACATTAGGAGCTGCGTCACAAGCAGACACAGGAGGCCGTTCTGCTGCGGCGGCACCATGGAGTCCATATCAGCGAGAAGAGAAACACATTTTTGGCACAAACAAGCTGTGTCGTTTGTTTCCTGGGAATACATTATCATCATAGACGTCAGTGACATAAAGGGATACATCAAGACAGGAAGGAGCAGATTAATAGATACAGACACACCAGTGCACACACACAAAGACACGCATTCACACATTCACACATTCACATGCAGGCGCACACACTCCCATGCATGCAAACACAAAGATCAGCAGTGACAGAATTCACTGCATGTATTGCACACTTGAAACCTGGCAGCTGCAGCTCTTTCCATGAAGCGCGCTCAAGTCTTTGGTGTTTGACATGATATAGAGACGCGCTGACCTCCAGGAGGTCATCAGTGGGGAAACAGAGGAGGCGAGGAGGAGGAGGGGGAGGTGAAGTCTGGAGAGAACGTGCGTCTGGGAACCAAGTGTGATTCACACGCTACTCATCCCCATAGAGCTCGCTTTGCTATATAGAGCCTCAGGCACTTCACTGAGAGGGGCTTTGTTAAGAGTTTTCTGTGTATGTGTGTGTGTGTGTGTGTGTGTCAGAGTAAGAAAGACCTCCAGTGAATCAACAATTGCACATTTCATTTGTCTACTCCTGACTAATCAGGTGGTTCTTTCATTAGTATTTTGTTTTTCAGACTATTTGTGACTCACGGCACCCAGAAGAAAGAAATCGGTCAAAGAAAAAAAAGAAAAACCTCAGTCGATCAGTCAGAGAGTCAACTCATGAGATAATCATCCCAGCAATCAAGATGATAACAAAGAGTTTCAGCTTTCACCTCCATCTCATATTTAAAACAAGAGCCTGTGTCTTTGCACTGGATATGGGGGTTCACAGCCCGGGATACAGCGGGTGTGTGTGGGTGCATACATACCCACACACATTAGGAAGACCTACTTATTAGAAGGTTGTTGTTATTAATAAGAATAATGTTTATTTCCATTAAAACTTTTCAAAGCAAAGTGCTTCATAGAGAAATAAATAAAATAAAATAAAGAGCAAAAGCAAAAATTAAAAAAAAATAATATAAACATGATATTAATAGGCTCTGACAGGCCTGTGACACTGGACAGGTACATCAGTGCAGTAGGTTGAAAGAGGATCTTATTTTCCATAAAAGGATATTTTAGTGTTAGTATTTACCAAGGGTGGGTAGAAAATACTTGGGTAAAAGTTAAGTTATTCATCTAAAAATTTACGAGTATAAGTCACCCTGTAAGAAAACTCAGGTGAGAGTAAATAAGTAAAAACATTTTTAGTTTTCACATCATGTGATAACAGTGATAGTTCTCGTCTGAATTTGGGGCTAATGCATTTTTTTTACTTTTTTTCAATCTAATTTTGTTTTGTTATTTTGCTCCTCTTGAAAACAGAGAATCATTCAGTCAAGATACTTTTCCACAAAATATATAACTGAATTTTTGACATGTAACTACATTTTGTCCAACGCTGAAGTGAAGCCGGTTTGATTTTGAACAGCACTATCATTATGTGTCCATTTGACTGTTTATCCAATTCTTGGCGATGAAAAACCCACTTCGATGTGTTTGTGTAGGCTGGGTGATGTGTTTTTAAACATTGAAATTTCGGTGGTTTTTGGGCAGGCGCAGGCAGCACTTCATGATGTAACCGTTTCCCTCAGGATAATTTTAAAAAGTGGACGTAAGTGCGGCCCAGGGTTGCTCTGATTCAGCTGTTTGACCTTCCACGACGGGGGAGACAATTTTAACACAAGCAGCTTGGCCAAATGTGACGAGGAAAGGAGCAAATTAGTAGTTTAAGAGTAACAAGCAGCCCACAGAAAACAGAAAAAAAGAGTACTCATTCTTTAAAACTTGTACTTATTTACTCATTTGCATAACCTGTATTGCATTACTACCCGCCCCTGGTGTTTACACACAGTGTCAATGTGATGATGATGGAGGAATGGTGGTAATGTTCATACAATAGTACATACATACAAATGGTTTATTGATCTATCTCTCACTCAATCAAGCGATCAATGCAGTCAGTCAGTTAATCAATACTGGGGTGTAGATATTTTTTGGAATTGCATTATAACATGGCATAGTGTGTGTGTGTGTGTGTGTGTGTGTGTGTGTGTGTGTGTGTGTGTGTGTGTGTGTGTGTGTGTGTGTGACAGCAAGAGAGATAGACAGACAGAGAGACAGAGAGAGATACAGTATCTGGACACAGAGTGGCACAGAGAGTGAGAGTCTTGTCGGCCTGAGGTTAACAGGCAGACTGACTGGGAGGCCTGTAATCACAGCAGCGAGGGACATCGATCCTCTCAGGCAGCTGGGAGGGAAACAGATAGCCTCCTACAGGCTTAGCAGCAGGTAAAAACATCTAATCTCTGTCTCCCTCTTTTTTTTATATATATCAGCAGTGGCCCAGTCTCTTGGCTTTTAGCTTTGTGGAAGACTGAAGATGGGCTAACCGCTTGCACATTCTTGTGAGTCATAACTAAGTAAATCATGCCTTTATTTGAGGATTTTTAGGGGTTATGTGTTATACATAAGACATATATGAATTGTAGGGTCATCCATTCCCACAATGTAGCCAGCAGTCAGTGAGTTTGTTTCCATGCATTCCTTCAGACTTTGTTTTTTTGATCTGTTTGGCAGCATTTTGCAAATGATGTGAGCCAGCTTCGTCATTCAGAGTTGATGTTGCTGTAACTTCAAGCCCGTGGTCAGCTCTGCATCAGAGAGGTAATGCAGTGATACCAGGGTCGGTCCTGGGTCAGGTGGTGTGGACAACATGGTGAATAACACCACCATGTTTACAAGTATTGACGATTTAACTGAGACAATGACATGTGAAACTTTAATGAGTTTTTGCAGTAATATTAGTTTTATTAATGTATATAAAACTTAATTACCTGGGTACAGTATGTAAAACATTACATGAAGTGTTTAAAGGTGCACTATGTACACAACAATAACGAATACATTTTTTCATTATGTATTTCACAATTGGAACTACAGGAGGGGCGGCACCCTAACGCCCTTAATGAAATACATGCCCCCTGATGAAAACTGATTGTTGCATTGCCATTAAATAAAGCATTGTCTTCTCACTTTTATACTGTTGGCCTCATTTCAATTTGTCCACTTTCAATTTGCTTTGGCCTAGCCTTTTGCTCACTGCAGAGCGGGTCAAGAAAATGAAATTAACAAATGTTTGGTTTGGGACGGAGCAAAGAGAGAGTCATCCAAAGAGGTTCATTTAGTCTCACTTTAGGATGTTGTTATATACAGACTGTGCTTTTTTGTTTACCTTGACATGTGACATCATGTGACACTTCTGAGGAACACTGCAGAGCACACAGCAGACGAAACATATATACAACATTGTGGTAAAGAGAGAGTAAGACACAATATCAACAGGATTCATACAGTATAGAGTCTGTACAGTTGTATATGCAACCACAGCTGCATTATAGTTTGTGTACACATGACAATAACAGTGACCTGATCAGTGTTCCCATCCTTAGAAATGTATGAATATGAGGGAAATGTAATGCATTTTCACATGATGAGTCATATGCAAAGAGTTTGCAAAGAGAAATGTTTATGTCCATCAGATTTCATTCAACTGCATGTGAAAGTCTGTCATTTTTTTATTTGCTTCTCTCAGACAATAACCTATTTTTAGTTTCTAAAAATCTCCAATCAACCATGTTTTGCCAAAGCAAACGCACATTGTTAGAGAGGAGTGAAATTAGGGGATAGATTTAGTGCAAGGTGGAATCTGTTTCACTCAATCTCCAATAAACCTCCTGTGGTTTACAAACTAGTACATTTTGTACAGCATCTTGTTATTTAAAATGTGATGATAAAACTAGCAATTACAGCATCATAGACAAAAATAACTGCATCAGACTGTATTTCTCTTCCTTCCTTCTCTGGTTTATTTGGCTTGAGTGAATGCTGTGTGTGAACTTGGGTTAAGGCTGACATTCTCTCCTTTGACACAAACCTTTATCTAGAAGTTATAGGTTTCCATGACAACCTCCCGACGTCCCTACGATCAAGCTGTAAGTTCAGAAAAGCCAACATACAGCATCTCATTTTTACAATAATATAATCAGAAAAGGGTCTGTGTGTGTGTGTGTGTGTGTGTGTGTGAGAGAGAGAGAGAGAGAGAGAGAGAGAGAGAGAGAGAGACCTCCAGTGAACATAGAGGGCTCCCCATAGCTACCACATTAAAAT